>NC_137657.1:5985483-6100483 GCF_963422515.1 Blennius ocellaris
TTCAAGGTGACGAAGTGGAAACTGACAGCCTTTTACTTCCTCGTCAGTTCAGAGTGAATGTTTGACAGTAGGCAACTGTGTCTGGAAGGTCCTGTTTGTTATTAATGTTTACATAAATATGCAGTATCAATAGATGAAATTGGAAAAAGTTTACATTTCTAAACCGAGGCGCAGTTGGAATACGTGATCGTTCTTAGAAATGTGTTTCGTATGAGGAGTATTTGATCAAGTGGAGAAGGAATATGAGTTATGGATGTATCAAACTATAACAGAGCGACATTAGACGTGACGTAGTCACTAAACGAGAGGCTCTTCTGATAATACCACACCACTTCAGACCTGTGTTGCAGACAAACTCTTGACTCAATCCACAAGGCTTTTCCTGTCTGAACGTTTTATTGTTTCTCCTGCGGTGAGAGTCTGACTGAACTCCAGAGACGAAAAGGTCTGGAGGTCGAAACACCCAAAGGTCACGGACCTCACAATTTACTCATTGTGATGTCTGACTCAGCCTCCTGGCCTTTGTCTGCACCACCCTGCTCCATCACTCTGCTCCATGACACTGCTCCATCACTCTGCTCTATAACACTGCTCCATCACGCTGCTCCATCACTCTGCTCCATCACTCTGCTCCATCACACTGGCCATCACTCTGCTCCATCACTCTGCTCCATCACACTGGCCATCACTCTGCTCCATCACTCTACTCCATCACTCTACTCCATCACTCTACTCCATCACTCTGCTCCATCACACTGCCCCATCACCCTGATCCATCACACTACTCCATCACTCTGCTCCATCACCCTGATCCATCACACTGCTCCATCACACTGCTCCATCACCCTGCTCCATCACCCTGCTCCATCACTCTACTCCATCACTCTGCTCCATCACTCTGCTCCATCACTCTGCTCCATCACACTGGCCATCACTCTGCTCCATCACTCTGCTCCATCACACTGGCCATCACTCTGCTCCATCACTCTACTCCATCACTCTACTCCATCACTCTGCTCCATCACACTGCTCCATCACAGTAAAACCTTGATTGCGACTCTGCAGGTGCTCCTATTAAGGTGCAGACGTAATAAAGCAGCTTCCTGAATACAATATTGCCTTGTGTGTTTGGAATTCTCTGCCTTGATCTAATTATAGAGCCAATATATTTTTGTTTGAAGTGAAACCAGCCCCAAGCAGCATCTGTTCTTCTTCCCTCTGTGTTCCCACCTTGTTTTCCTGCTGGATTGTGACGTGAAACAGACACTCCAGTTTCCCACCGTGTGCCCCGTCGGCGGTAATTAGTGAGGAGAAGCAAAGCCAGCTCCTGTTGTCAGCTAAATAGTATATTAAAAACGGGCTTTCTGGTGAGCTCAAGCACTTGTCGTGCAGGAACGCGGTAATCGTGTCGTCGCACGGCGGCGGGGCGACACGCCCTGCGTCGCCTCTGAGCTGTTGGGAACGTGTGAATTCCTCTGGCGCCGCTTTTCTATTAGATGGAGGATGACCTTGATCCTGTGTAACCGGCTCGGCACACCACGAGCTTCAATAAGTGTTTTCTGTCTTCTTACTGCGTCGTCGCTTGTCTTCCACAGTCTCATTGTTTTGGTTGGTCTTTTCTCTCCCTCCCTCACTCTCTCCCTCTCTCTCTCTCTCCAGGACGAGGAGCCCGAGCAGGGCGGCGCTGGTCGCCCTGGGCATCTCCAATGTGTGCTTCATGCTGCCATGGCAGTTCGCCCAGTTTGTGCTGCTTACTCAGGTAAACAGGGAGCAAGGCAAACACCGAGACGGAGGGGGGGGAGGGGAAGCGGGGACAACGGGATTAAGAAGGAAATAAAGACTTTGAGCAAACGGGGCTTATTTGAAGAAAGGTGCAGAGATTTGGCAAGGTGACAAGGCAATAAAGAGGCGGCGAGAAAGAGGGATACAGATATGAAGACTCCACTCACGGCCTCGCTTCTCCAAACAATCCCAGCATGTAGTGGAGACGACATTCATACGATGGCCAACGTCGCTGGAAAATCCTGCAGAGATGATGAATGTGGGTCAGCAGGTTTTAACGGATGTTGGTAAAAAAAAAACAAAAAAACGGGTCACTCGTCCAGGCGAGTGTTCAGTGAGAGTTCGGCCCCCGCAGGCCGCCGCTGGGCTTTCAACACAACACGTGATGTTTCTTTGTTGTTCCATTTACAAGCTGCTAATTGAGCTGCGTGAACGCGCCGACTGGAGGCCAAGCTCACCCTCCCACACCGCCCGTCCATCTCAGAGAAGTCGGCTTGAAAAAGAGAATTCCGAATTGCACATTTAGCATCCTATCTGCCAGCATTAATCTGAGGCGTAATTAATATTGCTGAATTAGTGCGTACTTGTAGATAAGTACAAACCCTGAAGTGGGCCACCGGAGTGATTACAGACTCTTAATGGGTTTAATTATAGTCATGCGTGGCAATTTAGAAAAGCTTTTAACACTTCATTTATCACATTTGCATGTGTGCATTTTATTTTCCCACATGCAGAAGTGATTTGAAAGATCATCGATTGTTATGATTTCATGATTATCTGCGCAATACGCATGATGAGAATCGTGTTACATTAAAAGTTACATAGAGAATATTTTCTTCGTTCCTTCATTAAAAGTTCTAATTAGTAGATGGGATGATTATTTAGAGAATCACATTTTTGTCAATTGTGTGGAAAGAGAGTCCAATCAAGCGGAACTATAATTGCCTTGGTATGAATTTAGTGGTGCAGCTTGTGTCTTGTATTAGACGATAATAATAACACGATAATGGAACATCAGAGGAGAGAAACTGGCTCCATTCGTAGCTGAAATGTAGGATCACTGCGACGCTGTTCCAGTGGAGCACAAGTCTGTACAGGGACCATTTTAGATTTGAAGGTGAAGATTTGGTTGCTGGGACACAAATAGATTAAAAAGCTCACGTGCAGCCTCGTCTCTTTCTCGTCCAAAACCACCTAAACAGTCTTGTTGGTGTCCATCTAACTCCTCGGTGTGCCTGGAGCTCCAGGTTAAACATGGTGGTTCTAATCTGCTAATGGACCGCTCCTTTTGTTTGCTCCCCAGGTGGCCTCCCTGTTTGCTTCCTACATCCTGGGTTACCTCGCTGCCACCAAGATGCAGTCCATACTTGTCACTCATATGGTACAGTCAACAAACTTCCTATACCTCACATCCATTCGTCCGTTGCTGAATTAGTTTTCCTCACGTGTTTGTTTCACGTCGTTGACGTGTGACTGTCACACCAGTGTGCCGATGAGCTCAATGTGGAGAGCAGCCGTGCCTCTGGTTGAGCTTGTTCCCTACAGAGGTGGACGTTTCCACCCACGCTCCTTTGAGCCACAAGTTCCGCTTCACTTCCACTTATCTCTAACTTTAGCCTGAGCTGTGAGGTGAACTCCCGCCGTGACGGGATGACTTTCATTAGCATTAACGACGCCGCTGCACAAACACGGGTGCCTTTTCTTTCTTTCTTCTTTTTTTTTTGGGGGGTGTGTGGACGTGAGAACAGCTCCTTCTCCAGTCACAAAGATAAAAGTGTAAGTGTGAGAGTGTGTGAGGATGTTTGTGAGAGAGAGAGAGAGAGTGTATTGTTCTGGCCCTGCGTCCCTCTTTCTCCACATTCCTCCTCACTAATCCCCTCGGCTCTCCGAGCCGCTCGCCAGTGCCTGTGTGCTCGGCTGATAAGGAGAAGGGCCTTTGTGGTGAGATGCTGGAGATTTGTGTCAGAGGGAGGCGTGTGGCTCTGCATAATTCACACGACTTGGCAATGACGACTCTGCCTGCGTGTGGGTTCACCAAAAATAAAGTGTGTTTGTGTGTGTGTGTGTGTCCTGCAGCGTTCCTGATGAGCGCTCAGTGGCACACAGACACGCATTGCAGACATTCATGTGCTTCTTATGATTGTTTTATTAGTTTGCACATCAAATGTTGAAAATTGATTATTCTTCAAGTGAAAAGAATGCCGGTAAAGATTTAATGGAAAGTGAAAATAAATTGAGCGCAAAGTTGAAGTCGGACTTTCTTATAACTTCGAACATAAATAGTCTGAAAAATGTGACACTTGTAGACGAGTGAATGTGTATTGAGGCCCCCTTTACGCGACAACGTTTTCAAAAGAAAACGCAAACTTGCATAGGGTGTTGGGTGTCTGTTTCCATGACAACGGTGCTCCGGAGCCACTGAAAACGCAACTTTGAGAACGCTCCGACCCAGCCTGAAAACACTTGTTCTCTGTCCAAGACGGCACAAATGCTTCCACTGCACAGGCGCACCACGGCCGCAGTGGACAGTTCTTCTGCACATGCTCAGTAGCCGGACAACGAGAACAATGGGTCCTCCGTCCTGTCGACACTCCGTCCACGTTCTCCTGGAACTTGGCTGTATCATTTACAGTCACTCGATATCGTCGTCTGTCCAAACGAAAGTCCACAAACTGCCATTTTTAATAAAGGGTAGTTTCATTACAAAAACAAACAGCACCCACTAGTGGCCCAACATGAAAACTACGTTGTCTTCTGTGCCTTTTTCGTGTAAACTGACATCATTTTCAAAACGTTTCCTTTTAAACATGAAACTTCTCTGAAATCTCGCAATAATCGGGACCTTACCTTACCTTACCTTCTCCCTTTCATGCGGTTCCTCAAAGCATTTCACACCATAGACTGCAATTTGAACTTGGGTCTAAAATACTCAAGGTCAAAACTTTCCCGAGGCAAATATCCAGCAATCCCTGTGTTTACACACCTTCACAAGGTTAAACTCTGCAGGGCTGCTTGTGTTTGGCACGGCTGGGACTTCTAGATTGTGTGTCGGTCTCAAAGCCGAGTTAAATTGTTTAAAGTTAAATTGTCACAGATTGTCCACAGAACCCCCAGCTACTGCAGCTGAAGGGGAGGCAGGCGCCTTTACACCGCATCCTCATTACCACTGTAGTGTGAAGCGTGAATGTGATGGAGGATGTTCCTGTTGACTAAATGAAAGCAGGTTTATGAGATTAACATATTGGATGGTGTTAAACTCTGAGTGAAAAACGTCAATGGCGTTTCCATGGTAATGAACGGGTTGAGTTTGAACTCTTACTTTTGACATTTGAACAGGTTTGACTTTCTGTTTCAGCTTCCAGTTGGAGGATTGCAGCCTTGGTTGTGTAAAACCCCCCATCAGCCTTGTTTCTATCGCAGTATTGAAATTGGTGTGAATTATTCAACATTTGAAAAGCTCAATTTCAACTTTTGGATGCCCAGGCTTCAATGCCTAAAGGTAGATTTAGAAAAAAGATTCCAACACTGGACATCACCTGTTTTTAATGCTGGAAGAAGATGCAGGCTAATTAAAACCCCAACAAACAGACTAGAATAATGGCTTTTTCCCTCCAGTCAGTCAATCTCGCCCACCACCCAACACCCCCGATGTGTTTATTCTCATGTCATTCTCTAATTTGATTCATTTTGAATGCCAGCGACAACTGTAGGCACTTACTGCTTCAACAGTGTTATCATTGTTCCTAAAATAATGATGGTAAATCTGTTCTGTTCCACGGTTTTATCTAACGCTCCGCAGCACCAGCGCCCTCTCGCCTCTATGAGAAATGTCCCCGCTTGATTATCAGAGCCTCTGTAATGCTGAGTGGTGCATTTCTCTCCACTTCACTGTGGGATTAAGCATCAGAAGTTCAATGAATGGGATTAAACTCCACTCGCGGCTGTATATTCACAGTTTAATGCGTTTGTCAGACTTAGCATTGTGGCTTAATAAAGTACATCCCAGACCACCCTCCTGCCGTGGAGAAGCACAGATGTGGGAGTTATTGAAGTGTGCACGTTTACCTGACACCCGGAGGAACGGCTGCGTCTCGCCACCATTTCTCATCCGCCGGTGCAGAACGCGCTCAGCGGGCAGAGAATTTCGCGGCGCTGCGATGAGTGACGGCTTCCCTCTCGCCCGCCTCCCACAGGTCACGCTCGGCGTCTGCTTCATCCTGATGTTCGGCAACTCCATGCTCCTCACGTCCTTCTACGCCTCCTCACTCGTCTCCATCTGGGTGAGTCTGAGTCCGTGTGTTTACCGACAGCTTGGGTCAGTCCGCCGTTTAGAACGAGGCGGAACGTCTGCTTTCATTCTGGGTGGAATTGTCTTTTTATTATCCCTCCTTTTCTGTGGTTTCGTTGGTTTTTCTGTGTTTTTCAGCTCATTATTGCGTTGAGACATAGATTTGCTCAAGTCTTCAAACCTGGCCTAATCATCTGGGTAAGAACACTGCTTTATTTTTTTATTGAATTACCCATGGTGTATGATTGCATTTGGCTAAAATGTCTCTATTGACCGGCACACTGCTTCCTGTCCGCCATAATTCATTTTAGTTTTCTTCTGTTGGAGAGTCAAAGCGTGCAGAGAATTCCAGAATAGTGTGCTATGACTTTGGTTAATTATTGTCAGTTTCTGCAAATATCGCAAAGTTTGCCTTTCAAAACGGAGGAGATATTTATGAAAAACACACCAAAAAAAGTCCTTTAATGCTGTGAAACTTCTGCATACTTTCAGCCAGAGACTTCGTTTAACTTTTAAAACATTTCCACATCTGGCCACTCTTCAGACGTGGAAACCTATTTTGCAATCTTAAACCAACTTTAAACTGTGAGCCTTTATTGAAACGTTCTAACTATTACTGGTACTTCATACTCTATAATAACAATCCATCATGGTCGTTTGTTCATATGAATGTCTGTGAGCTCTCCTTGTTATTTACAACTTCTTGTTCTCTGGGCCCAACAAACAAACATTCTAACTTTTTCGTTTTCAACATTTCTGTAGTTTCTTTGAAAACGGGCATCGCTTTTAAAACGTTGCCTTGTGAACGTGAAACATTTCTGAAAGGAAAATGCAAAAAAAAAACCTAATCCGATTCACTGATTTGAAACGAGGCCTGAATGTGATGCTGAAACCCAAATATTCCATATTAGCAGTAAAGTGAAGGGCGTCTCATGAAAAATACAAGATTTTGAAGAAAATGACTGTAGGTGCTTGCGTGGAGATGGGTTCCGAGTGAAAACGATGGTGGATCATTAGTGGTGTGGCGTCGTCTGTCCCGCAGGCCATGCAGGGCCTGGCTTGGGTCGGCTCCACCGTTCTGCTCAAATTCCTGCTGTCCACCGTCCTCGGTGCCTCCGATGATGTAAGTCCCTGTAACTTCCTGTCTGTGCGATCGTGGTGCTGCTGTAGAGGCACTGACTGGTCATCCTCCTCAAAACTAGAAAACTGTGTTGTTCATCATTGGACTCATTAATCATCACTTTGGTGTTTTCATAGCTCACCTTCTCATATTCTGTAAATGAATAAAAAGCTTTTCTGGGGTTAAAATACTGTCTTCTCCAGGCTCACATCAGCGGACTCATCAAGTCGAAGTTCACCAGCTACAATGACTTCCACACTCTGATGTACACCTGCGCTGCCGAGTTCGACTTCATGGAGCTGGAGGTGAGGTGTGACCCCCTCATGGTCCCTCAGCGTGTAGCACCGGAGCTCACACACACCGAAACACTGGTCTGAAGTGGCCCGCTGAGGAAGTCTCTGCCTTTACATCTAAAAATGTCCCTCGTCTCCTGTGAGCTGGTGGGAAAGCTGCACATACCTGCTTTGTCACGTCAGGGGAGCCGGATGGCGGCGCGGCAGGAAGGAGTGCAGAGGGACTCGCGTTAGACAGAAAACACAAACCCGGCGGCAGAATCGCTCTGGCTTTAATTATCAGAGTCGTTGGCCTGGTTTCATGTCGGTGTCTGAAACTGATGCGTGAAGTCCTTTCACACTGAGCCGCCAACCTGCTAATCCCAACCCCCCCTGGAGGGGAGCAGGATTACTGTGGAGGGCAGAGGAGCAGGGTCCGCCCTGGACGCACTCTACCTGCAGGTGGAGGAGCAGTGAGTTGTTTCCTCAGTCGCAGCATCCACACATGGTGATGATGCACATGACTGTGATAACGTGGTGCTGAAGCGACAGGACACAGACCTGCTGAGCCGTGTCTTTACCTCGCTGACGGCGTCACTACTAGTGCACCGGGGGGGGTTAAACTCCTGCCTGTTTAGAATGTCTCATTCTGTCATTTTCAATTTTGAAAATTGCATTGAGCAACGGATGCCGTAGGTAAAAAGTCTTTTAAAGACCTAGATGATCAGTTTTCTAGTTTTAAAGTTTCTCATCTTCTACCAGACTCATTAGTAAGACAAGTTGGAACATTTAATCCCCCTGTGGAAATCTGTTGATCCTGCCTGCTCTCCTATAATATTACTTTGTCTGAATGTTTTGGAAAGGTTCGTTCTCATTGAGTTCACCTTATTTATGCATTGCGGATTAAAAGTACAGATGGTATTGGCTTGACTCCTCACAGTGCAGTGCTGCAGTATTGACGTTGCACACCACACAGAGGAGACACGTCCAAACATTTATTGTTTAACAGGAAGATTAAAAAGATTATTTCATCTGAAAAATACTTGATAATAAGTCACAGACACGAGATAAAAAAAAAGAAAAAGAAATGCGTTTCATATTTCATCGACTGCTTAGAGCTTTTATTGACCACATTTTGTCTGTTTATTTCTAACCGTTCACTTAGATTGTTACTGTCCTCACCATTTTATGTTTAAGTATGTTTTATCAGTGATTTGTCAATAGCTGTTTTCTTCTTCCATGTCTTTCTATTTCATCGCTAACCTTGTTAAGTCCTTCATATTTGTCTCACACTTCATCACACAGCCTCTTCCTCTTTGAGAAGCCTTTCAAATCCCATTCACCTTGTGTGTGAAGTGAGGAATAAATCAAATAAAACCATGTTGTGGATGTGTAGATGAAGTAAGTACACCTCGACCTTGCTCAGTCTCTCTCTCTCTCTCTCTCTCTCCCTCTCCCTCTCTCTCTCTCCCCCTCTCCCTCTCCCTCTCCCTCTCCCTCTCCCTCTCTCTCTCAGACTCCTGTACGTTACCTCAAAACGTTGCTGCTGCCCATCAACGTCACGGTTGTTGCTCTTATTGCTGCGAAGGTGAGAGTCTGGTGATTTTGGATTAAATGACTCGTCTGACAATGAATGCAAGTGAAACTTGCCGCTGAATCGCGTTACAATTTTCTCAATTTAAGCCAAAAGATTTTATTTCTTAAAAATGCGCTGCTGGGTTCTGCTTGGTATTTGCATTCACCAACATTTTAATTTCAACACGATTTCCTCTGCAGAGCACAGAAAACCGTAATACGACATACCCAGATGTATATTTAATCTCACAAAAGGAAAGAATAGTGAGAAGATTTACTCCCGATTCCTGTCACTTGTACAGGAAACGTCAGAGGAAGAAATATTTAAGGACCTGCTCTTTTTATGTAATTTAATCTTATTACAGCCTGCCCACGCTAAGCTAAGCATACATGAATTGATTTGACAAAGCATGGCGTGCAGCACATGGCCAAGCTTTTGGAGAGATCTTCTCATTGGAAAAAAGTCGTTCTCTAACCGAGCTGCAAACATTGACTTATTTAATTGTCCTGCAGACTGTCCAGGATGTGGTTCGATCCCTGAGGCACGGCGGGGAAACAAAGATGGAAGATGCAGATGAAGCTGCAGGGTAAGGCTTCCTGTCTGCACTGAAACAACTGCAGAGCGGTTTAGAAAACATTCAGATGCTAGCGAAAGAAAACGACACTCGTGATCCAGTCCATTGACGTCTGCTGTGCTGTCGTCATGGAAACCAGTGAACTTCAGCCTGTCCAGCCTCATAAATCCAGCATTTAGTCTTTCCTGCATGCTGAGTGATGAATGATGAATGATGAACACCAGAGGTTGATTCAAGAGGTGGACTGACCCTTGTAGTACTACACTGCCTCATTACTGCAACCTCGTGGATAAAAAGTGCCACTACATAGAATTTTTTTTATGAACTCTTATCTTTAATGTGATGCGTTTCAGCTGCTTCCTCTGAGCTCACAAGATGATGGCATGTTTGATCTGATACAAGCAGTGGGATTCAAACCAGTGACCTCCTGGCTGCAGCCTCACTTCCCTCTCCACTGAACCAGGGGGTCAAACTTTGTTTAGTTCAGGGGCCAGGGGCTGTGAAATTAAAGGTTTCTCTCTGTCACACAGACTCTACGTGATGAAAACGTCTATATTTTTGCAAAACAAAGTAATTAGTACCATAGAGGGGTCGATTCTTTATTGTCATTGTAACAAGTGTGATCTCATCTGTGCCTAAAAATAAAACTACCAGTAGAATCTGCTAAAAATGTCAAAACAAACATATACTCATCGCTCATACACACACACAAGCGTAGAATCCATTGCACTGGACCCTTATGAACATGTTGCACATTAATTGTTTATTGTAGAGTTGAGTAAAAACTATGTCTCAATCTGTTGGTTCTTGTTTTTATTGCAGCAGTTCAGACAGGGAGTGTCCAGGGTGTGAAGCTGTCTGACCATGATTTGTGCTTTTTCTTTTCTTTTTTTGATTCAGCGGGAACTTTGTGTTTGGAATTACCATGAAACCATTGTTAGCGAAACCATGTCGTCATAATACTGTGAAATGTGGCCCCCCCCCCAAAAAAAAATAGTAATTTGGTTAAAAAATGTTTTCATTGAAATGTTTCCAATCGTGCTTGTTGGTTTGTTCAGATCGCAGCCCTTTTTAGCCCACGGGCCTTATGTTTGACATCCTGGTGGACAAACACTACATATTGTGATATAATGTCAAGTTTTAGGACAAATACAGGCACTTTAGTCGACGCTGCCAATGTCTTTGATTAGTTGGTTTGTAACAAGCGATTTCCTGATAATAGGATATATTCCTGATATATTAATTTGTTCCCTGTGTGTTTATTGTGTCTCTTGTTTATGTGCACTTTATTAACACTTCTATATTGTTCACAGCTGATGATTTGTTTCAGGAGTTAATGTATTTGTGTTTCTTCCTTTATTGCAGGTCTGAAATCGCCGCGAAGGGAGAGGTGAGGAAACCACGCTTCATATCACTTATGTTTAAAATACACGCTCTGTATTTCTGTGAAAAGATATGATCTCAATAACACCTCCATATGAGCGTGAAGCGCCGCGCCATTCCTCTGGACCGGTTTCATTTGATTAGATTTCCCTCGGCACAGTGAAGTCGGCTCGGTCGCCGTGTCCCTAAGTGATTTTCATCCCTTTTTCTCATTACTAAGAAATGAAAGGCAGTTTCCCTCCTGCTCTGAAATCCCACTCGGCTGCCTCTTGTCGGCTCTCCCAGCCGCTCCGTGTCTCTAATGTCTCTCAGAAGCTCAGACGTTCATCCACCAGGCAGACTGCAGCGAGGGTTCCTCACATAATGGCTTTAATGTTTCTGTGCGGCTCTGAGAGTAGAAGAGAAGCCCTCCTGGTAAAAAGAAGAAGAGAGAGAAAAAATGCACTTCAGATCAAAGCTTGGTGAAAAAATGTGGTTATACAGTCGGTCCAGCAAACGCAGCTCGGGGTTTTGGATCGCTGCCGACTGGAGGGGAGACGCCTCTGAAGTGATTTAACTCCACTGAGGGCAGCAACACATGATGTGCCTTCAAATGGGCTCAGTCACATGTTTAAAAAAACAAAACAGTCGGCACCTCCTTGAATGTCAGTCTACAATCCTTCCACTGCATCATTCAAGTGCTTCACTTTTCCTACATTTTGTTTTGTTTCCGTTGTCAAATGATCAAAATCGGATTGATCACAGGGTTGCTGTGGATTAATTTCATTTAATTATGATTAAATTTAATTTCGTTTTGGGTGGGGGTGTACCAACTCCTCACATTTCACATGTATTTTGTTCCGGTTGTAGTAAAATGTTTGTTGTATGCTGGCAGTGTTATGTGAATGTAAAAAGCAGGTTTATGTGGACGTTTGTGACGAACCCACTCTGACAGCTCAGGTTTTGGGTTTTCGTGGTGACGCCTGCTCCGACCGTTTCCCTGCTGAAAGTAGTCGGTTGTGATCAGCCGTGTGTTTCCACGCTTGCAGATGGTGTATCACAGCCTGCAGCTGGTGGCCTTCGCCGTGCTGGCCGTCCTCATCATGCGCCTCAAGCTCTTCCTGACGCCGCACATGTGCATCATGGCTTCACTGATCTGCTCCAAACAGGTCAGCTCCCCTCCTCCAACCTCACTTCCTGTTTCAAACCCCCCCCCCCCCCCCCTCCCCACACACGCTTCTCACGCGTCTGCCCTTCAGCTGTTCGGCTGGATCGGCGAGCGGTTTAAACACCAGGTCGTGGTCTTCGCCGTCATGGCCGTCATGGCGGTGCAGGGGGTTTCCAACCTGCAGGCTCAGTGGGGGATCATCGGGGAGTTCAGCAACCTGCCGCAGGAGGAGCTGCTGGACTGGATCCAGGACAACACCCGGCCCGGTGAGGGACGCCTGCCACAGCAGCACTAAAAGCCCTCCTCAGCATAACCATCAGCATGATCACAAACGTTTAATGAGAAGATTATGTTTACTGCTCAGCTTTTATTGCCTAGTAAAATATTTACAGTGTTTTACTGAGAGAGCTGCCGGCTCCAGTCGTGACGGCGTTACACCTCCCCAGAGGGAGGAAAACAAACTGCAGCCCACTTCTGCTGGAAGCATCAAGAAGTTATTAGTTTGAGATCTAAAGTCTGGTGAAGCCGTGTTTGTTGTGCCCTTTTCCCACGACCACAATGTGACCGCTTCAACTCTCCATCATGTGACGGACGCAGACTCGGTGTTTGCCGGAGCCATGCCCACCATGGCCAGCGTGAAGCTCTCCACCGGCCGGCCCGTCGTCAACCACCCGCACTACGAGGACGCTGGTCTCAGGTCAGCCCGGCCAAACAGTGACCCTACTCGCATTCGTCTACATCTTGTCGGCTTGTATTTAGCAGCCGCCAGCGTTGCCAGACATGGCGGTATCCCCCAACTGGGGAGCCAAACTCTTACCTTTTTGCCTTTGTTTATTTCATGCAAGCAAAACATAAACATTCCCAACACATAGCCTGCACACAGAACAGTCGCTTTTCAGCAGCCCCTCATCCCAACACCTTACTTCCACCGTGGTCAGCATAAGTAGCAGGTTTTATGGCTGAGAGACGGAGGCCAAGAGTTTGCAGAAAGATTCGTCTTCACCTCGATGGAGTCGCGGGGTTTTCGAAAGGTTCCGCGTTGCGTTTTCACTTGAAACGCGTCTAAAGTTCCAGCAGCAAGTAAAGAAATGTAAACCTGTTAATGCGGTTAGACAACAGGGCTTATAGAGAGAGAAGTGTAATGGACATTAACTGTTTATCATACACCAGCACGGCTGAATCAACATTGTTGTTCTCCTCCCAGAGAGAGAACCAAGCTGGTGTACTCCATGTACAGCCGCATGTCTGGAGAAACCGTGAAGAGGAACCTGATGAAGCTGGGAGTGGACTTCTTCGTTCTGGAGGACTCCTGGTGCACCAGGAGAACCAGGTAGGACCACACACACCTGGAGGACCAGCCTCCGTTTGTGGCGGTGCCGTCTGTTCATCTCCCTCTTCCTTCCTTCCTTCCTTCCTTCCCTCCTTCCTTCCTTCCTTCCTTCCCTCCCTCCCGTGGCAGGCCCGGCTGCAGCATGCCGGAGATCTGGGACATCGAGGATCCTGAAAACGTGGGTAAAGTTCCCCTCTGCACTCAAATAACCAGGAACTCCAGACCGCACTTCACCACAGTGTTTGCTAACGACATTTACAAAGTCCTCAAAGTCCCCAAAGCCTCCAGAGAGCTCAGATAACAGCTCCGGGTCCGGACCGCCACCCAACCTGCTATTTTACACCACTTCCTTTCACTTCCTATCTTTTTGGTCATTTTATGCCGTTGCTTTTTTTTTTTTTTTTTTTTTTACTTCTCAGAAATGTGATTGGCGGAGCCGTAGACTCACGGTGGTTTTTCCGAGTGGCCTCGCAGTTTCCTGTATCAGTGACATAAAGCCTTTGACCCGCCGCTCTCCCTTCACGAGCGGAAGCCAGAAGCGTTTGTAGCTCCTCGTCCGGTTTGTTTTGTTCCCCCGCGCCTCGTTTTAAGCGACGGCGGTCGCGTCCGTCTGGCCGTGCCGACCAGTGACCACGTCCACATACTGTGAAGCAACACTGCATGACCGCAGACTTCTTCTGCCGTCACGCAGTGTTGACTCTTTCTTGTTTTTCCTTCAGTGGTACACTATTCTTTATCATGTATTTGTGTGAATACTTTTTATGCAAATTCAGTGTTACAGCAAACTGTGTTTTAAGAGTTTTTAAGTTTTTTTTTTTTGTTTTTTTTTAAATACATACCATTCAGCATTGTTGGCTGAATTCAACTCTTCTGAACAAAACAACACTTTTGTTCCTGATCAGTGCAGGTTTTAGCTTGTTTTTATACGGACAAACATTGTAAACAACGCCATTATGTTTCCTTCAAACTGCCCGGTTACAGCAGTGTATTTTTTTTTTTGTCAATATCCACTCGGTGGTTTTTGTAAAACGCCTTTGTCTTTGTACGACCTTTAAAAGGTTCTCTGTGCTTCTTTGATTCTTGTCTGTTGCCAAAGGAAGTCTCGTTATCGAAGCTGCATTTTCAGGGCTCCGTAGCAACGAAAGACGCGTTTGTAGTAAACGAGAACAACCCGCCTGTGAGTTCTGTGACCGCCAACTCGTAGTAGCTGTGACTTTAATGTGAAGAGTAGCAGTCGTCGGTTCTTTCTGTTCCAGACGGTTTTACAAAATACGATTGTGTGATGACTGTCCACAACGAGGTGACGGCATCGCGCTCATGTTTGTACAGCAAAGCCTCAGTGTGAGGACTAGAAAGCCTCTTATTTTCCACCTCTTCTCCTGTCACAACCCTCACCCTCGATCCAAACCAGGGTTCTTAAACTTCATCTCAAAATCCGACCCACAGAATTAATTAATTCCTGAAACGGGGGGCTGAACCCCAAATATTCAAACGTTTTCACTAAACATTCCTAAAACACAAACAAGCATGTACCGCCTTATCCAGACTATAAGTTTCACTTGTTTTTTTGGGTTATTTTTGTCTGATCATGTAACTTGTATATCAAAATATATCTGTAATTACCACCTGGTACCACTAGATGTCAATGTATGACAACAGAATGCTGCTACAGTACCACGGAAAAACCTCCATTACTGCCGTATTTGCCTGAATGAAAGAAAAAGTTACACAGCAGAATTTAGACTAAATAGTATAAAATATATAATACACAGCAGAAAATGAGGAACTTTGAGAAAATCTTGGAAACTGTGACTGTGATGAAGAAAACGACGAAGACTAATCGTGAGCTCAAGGCACGACGGCCAACGAGGAGCAAGACAGGTGTTTTTGACAGATTCAGCTGATAGTCCAGAAAACACAGTATGCAGGCTAAAAAGGTGATATTCAATATTAATATGGATTATTGAGAGAAGTACAAGAGCTGAAGCCAACGTTATTGATCTGTTTGTACTGTAGGAGTTCTTCTTCCTAATCACAGGGCTCTTTCTCTTTCCACACCGCCTCTTTTTCTCCACCACGAGCCTCTGCTGTTCCACCAGCAGTGATTCAAAAGTGGAACTTTGTGCAATTGGGGATAACTTTGGGTTATCGGTGTATTTACTCATTCAATCTGACGTTTTAAAACTCTTGTCATTGTTTAATCCACAGAGCTCGAAATCATCGTGCGTGGAAACACTCAGCTCAGTCCAGTCTTCTGCAGGGTGTACTTTGTGCATGTTGATATCCTGTAGACCAGTGTTTTTCAACCTTTCTGAGCCAAGGCACACTTTTTTGTTTGGAAAAATGTGGAGGCACACCACCACCCAAAAATGTTAACATGTGAAACTCTGTAGCCTCTATTAACGATATAAAGTCATTCTCATCAAAGTTTTATCAACAGGAATCAAATAAATACAGAAAAAAGTATTTCCCAATGTCTTTTTTTAATTTTACTCCCTCAGTGTGAAACCTGGACCTGATGGATGAAGAGCTGAGATCCTGGTTCACATTCTTCCTTTTCAAAAACTTCTCCATCACTGTCACTGACACAGTACTTTGATACAAGATGGTAGCAGGAGGTGGAGATTAACCACACTGACGTCTGTCACTTTACATTTCACCGGCAAAGTTCTGTGCTGCCCTCTAGTGGTGAAGAGTATTTATACATGATTACTCTGCAACACACTGTCGGCTGTGAGAGCAAATGTTTTTTTTAGAAAAAAATGTGAAATGGGATAATTTCCCACGGCACACCTGGCCAGATCTCACGGAAACACCAGTGTGCAGCGGCACAGTGGTTGAAAAACACTGATTTAGAGTATATTTGAAAACCAAATGGATCCAGTGAAATGATGCGTCCCCCTCTGGTGGAGCACAGGAAGTGCATCCAGCAGCGAAAATGACTCCCTATAAACATAAGAGTGGTACATTTTGGTCCCGGAGGAGGAAGCAGCAGGAGTTTCTCCTTTCGGTTTTCTACATTTCTCATCCCACATTCCTTCCTTCTTTACTGTTGACCCACGGCTCCTCCAGGCTTTAAATTCCCTCATTGTATCGTCTCCATAAGGACTCGTGACGGGTCGGATTAAAAGCCCCATGATGAGATTGACAGACCAGTGAGATCAGTGGGATGGCCTTGTAAACGAACCAGCGGAGGTCCATTTTGTATGAAGACTGCTTGTGCTGGTCTTGTTAGTTCCTCTGTCAGGACTGATGCTGCCGTTCCGGTTCGAACGAGGCCAAAAGAACAAAAACATTTTTCTTCCTGTTGCAGCCCTTGGTGTGTTTCAGATGTCTTTTATAAGATTTGTCTATTTTGTCTGTATTTTGAAAAAAATAAAGTATTTGCCATGAACATTGTTTTGTTCAGTTTTTAATGGAAAATCAAGTAGTTTTGTTCCTGGAATGATGTATTGCGGGTGTTTTTTTTCCCTTAAAACTGAAGCTCCCTTTACTCTGTCTACTGTTGCATTGTGTCGATTAAAGAAAACAAGTCGGCTAAAAGGAGAAACGACCGTATGAGTTTGAAGGAATCCTTGCATTCGGCCTTATGAGTAAAATAGTTGCATAACAAGCCTAAAATACTCATTTTGGACAATTCAAATGTTCCTGTTTTAGTATAAAGCGGTACAATAAGTACATTTTTAAAAAGCTTGAATAGTTGAAACATAATACATTAATTCAATTCATCTGTGTACTTTTACAGAGAACCCAACAAATCCACGTGAGCTTCAGCGACGTCGAAAGAAAAAATACTTTAATGTTAAAAGGAATAAATCAGCACAACCAGACTGTGAGCTGGAGACTTCCTGCTGGTCCACTTGGCTTTTAGACAACTTGTCTCAACCAGTGACACGTTAATTAGCAACGTGTTACTTTCAAGTAATGGGATTAGTATTTTAAAGTAATTGTAGCAACACTGATCTCGACATACTGTTGTCATTTTCCATGTACCGTATTTTCCGCCCTATAAGGCGCACCTAAATACCTCAAATTTTCTTAAAAGCTGCCAGTGCGCCTTATAGCCCGGTGCGCCTTATATATGGACGATTGTTCTACTCCTGGCTGCTATTTGACAGCTGAACAACTGAAAGCTTTTATTTTGACAACTCTTACTTTGCTACCGGATCTTCAGTGCGGACCAGACTCCGCACAACACCTTAATCACTCATGGTTGCACACCAACGTTCTAACAAACCAAAATAAACTAGATGAAATAATTACTCCCTAAACTGGGGAACAAAAACACAATCAACACAACACCAAGCCCAACAACGAGCCACAATAACCTCCAACAACACAAAACATGAATTTGTCGCTGCAAGGCATGATGGGACATCATGCCTTGCAGCGACAAATTCAACCTGAGCTCCTCAGTGCAGCCGATAGAAACTCCCATAATTCATTGCAGCTGTTTGTGGTGTTTTAAATGCAATTATTGGGGGTTATATTTGGTTTGTGGTGTCGGTAATAATTGTGTTGTGTTGTGTTTTTGTTGCTTAGTTCATGTAGTTTAGTTTATTATTATTATTATTATTACCGGTAGTTGTAAGTTGTCAACCAGTAGTGAAGAAGGTTTTGTGTGTAGTGTCGTCCTGGCATAGGCTGCAGGTAGGACTATCAAAATAAAGCATGTGCACCTCTCTGGTTGTTAGAAGCAATGGAAAATGTAACTTAATGGCTTTGAGCTATAAATGTTGCTGACCACTGGTCTGTTCTATGTGCCTTATAACCCGGTGCGCCTTGTATGGCAGAAAATACGGTAGCAGGATTATTCTGTTTGAGACATTAAGTTGTTTTTTTCTGTTAGAATGATCATGTTTCGTTATACTTTTTGATACTTTTGACTTGATCTAGAATTATAATTTTTTTTTTCAAAAGGTTCCATATATTCCATACTAGACGAGATGTAAATGTGGCCGAGTTCGAGTTCGCCCCTCCAGACTCACTTCCTGTTGCTCAAACATCGTCCGTGTTGCAGTGAAATTTCTTTTCGATTTCACTGATTCATTCATTGGTTGGCAGATCATCCCAGTCCAACAGAAGTCGTCCGCAGCAGCGGAATCCTTAAATCAAACCGACTTTATTTCCCAGGTACGTGACTGACTTCACGAGTGGACGACGTGTACGTTATATGATGCAAGTGTGGATTAGAAAATATGATGGTAGATTATGTACGGTAGTAACGTTTGCATGAGTTAGTTTTGGGGGTTAAAAAGATAAATATGTTTGATTTTAGTCGGGTTATAGTCTGGAAAACAAAGTTATAAATCTGGATTAAAGATGAGAAAAGATGCTTAAAACGTCCATGTGTTTTTCGGAGCTGATTTATTTTTTTAATGCTTTTTTATTTTTATACATTTCTTTAAGCACATCCAATTACAGTCATTAGCAATTCACAGATCTTTGGAAAAAGCAAAGAAACTATAGGAAAATAGGCCGAAGGTACAAGTTTGTTGGCTCGGTCAAATCAACATTTTGCCAAGAAATGACAATTTATGATTCTTAGAAACTCTTAATTTATTATCTTAATGTATTTGTATGAGGCCAAAACTGCTCTCACAGGTCACGTTCAAATCTCTTAACTGGATATAAACTTTAATTTGTAATAATTGAGTTAAATTTATATCACTTCGACCAGGAATGAGTACCGAAATGTGACAAAACTACAGTTGCAATGTCGTCTTGAAGACGATTTTACACGCTGAGAGTAATACCACACCAAAGTCCACAAGTTTCCCAGACGTAGCCCAGCTAGTTTGGTCTCGCCATACAAAGCTGCACCACTAGGTGGTGTAATGAGTAACTCAGAGAAGCAGTGGTTAATGCAGCAATGACTTTAGCACTTGACAAAAACACGATAGTGTGATCCATGAGGGGATCTGTTCTCCATCCTTTACCCGCTGGATCCAATCATAACACTGCTTCTACCATGACTCAACACCACCACCTGGTGGACAGTAGAGGCACGGCCTTCACTTAGTGCCGCTTTAAAGCAATGCCAAGACTAGTTTTGTGTGATATTTAAAGCCTTTATTTCTTGTGACTGAACTTTGGAGCAGGAGGGAACCGTTGTCAGTCTAATCCAGTGGAGAGCCGTACACCTCCACCTCGCACAGCGTCAGGAACCTCTCTCTGTAGGGGAGGGCGATGGTCACGTAGCGGCCGTCCATCCCGTTGCACTGAAACTCGGCGACGGCACCTGCCTCGATTTTAGAGATCACTGCACACCTGGCAGAGGAAACAAAAGAAAAGAAAAACAGGCTCAATCTTGTGTTGGAGGCGAAGATGTTAAAGGAGTCATAATGCAAAATCATACAGGTTTTCCAACAGTAATAACCGTCCCCGCATTGGAGCGACGCCCTACAAGAGAAGAAAGTGTGTCTCCTCTCTCCTGGCTTGTTCCAGGTTTTATAAAGTGTGTTGCTCCAACCAGCCAATCAGAAATCAAACTCTAGATAGTGTCATCGGGGTTTAACCAATCCCAATCAAGGTAGGCTCCTCCCCTTTGACTCCTCCCACAAATGGGCAGCTCTGCTCTGGCACATGGCGCCATGAGAGGAAGTACTTCCTCCTCTTCCCAAGATGGGCGTGTGTGGGTGGAGCCAGTCCAGCTCACACAGACACAGCAGATTCTGAATGTAGCTCCTATGATCTGATATTCTAATGCAGGAAAATCCAGGAAAAGGTGGATTTTGGGGCAATAAACTTTGAATATGATGTTTTTGGACCAAACCAGACCATGTGAAAGTGTTGAAAAGTTGTACAGTCTGACCCCTTTAACACTGATATTTCATCCTCGGTGACGGGAGTACCTGGGGTTGGTGTTGCCGTCATTTTGAAGAGAGTCTCCGATGTGGATCTCGGCTCCGTTGAGTTCTTCCGGGTTAGAGTCTTGGTTTGTGACCTTAACAGAAAACACTTTGTGTGTTTTGCCGAGATCCAGTCGCCACCAGGGATTCACTTCATTGGCTGTGCGACTGCAGGATCCGTGGCCCAGCTTGGCGTCGTGGTTCCCGTCGATGGCGTTGTAGGCACTGAGGCCAGCCAAGTTCACCGACGACTGGGAGGCTTTTCCTGTCACCGCCAGGTTCTCTCCTGCAAAAAGTCATTTATACTGGTGGGTTTATTGTCGTTTCTTTTTTCTACATCATCTCCATTTGAAAATCTCACCAGTCGGTGCAGGGTAACCGTAGACTTCCACTTCGCAGAGAGTAAGGATTCGACCCGGACCAGGCAGGACCAAAGTCACGTACCGTCCCTCCACTCGTTCGGTGAAGTTGGTAATGATCAGCTCTCCCACAGTGACGGAAGGAATCGTCCCAGCCCTGGTGGAAACAAACGAGAGGATTTGGCAGAAAGTCAACAAAATATCCAAACAAATCGCCAGAAAAGCCACAAATCTGTACGCCTCTCTGCACAATTGTCAAATCACGTATTTTCACTTGCGTTGGGTTGTTCAAGCCGTTGTTTTCCAAAGAGTTCCCGATGCGGATCTCCAGCCCCTGGATCCTGAGAGGACAGCAGTCCAGCCTGTTGGAGATGACGATGGCCTGGACGACGTAGCTGTCCAGCAGGTCCACCCTCCACCAGGGGTCGCTCATCTCCGCGGTGTGTGTGCAGGAGCCCATTCTGAAGTCGGAGTCACGGTTGCCATCGATGGCGCTGTCGGCGTCGCCGAACACGTGGTTGACGCGCATCGACTGGGTCGCCTTCCCGCGCAGCGCCACGTTTTCTGCCAAGTCCGTCATGTGGGACAAACTCGTGAACAGACGGAGCAGACGAAGGAAACCCCGCAGCATTTCTCACCCAGTAGTAAACCTCCAGAGGAGAAATTGGCAGTTTGGTGGCTTTTAGACTAAACCGCTTGGGTTTGGGTGAACAAATGATCAATATCACTTTCACAGTGTTGCAGAACTGTCACTTTGTTTTTACCATCGATTATCAGAACTTTAATCATTCGTCAGTTTAAAAAGTGAGATTCCTGGTGTAAAAGCACGGCTGAGGAGTTTTTCTGTTGAGAGGCAGACAATGTTTAGAGAAAACTGTTATTTTTTTAACAATCTAGCCTTAAACACAGGGACTCAACCAAATAACATTTGTCCAGAGAATGAAAACATGAATTTTCATGCAATTTAGATATACTTTATTGCATTTTTAACCATCTTTAGACATTTTACTTTGATTTTTATGAAAGGGATTTTCCCACTTTTGTCTTTTTATGTGTTTTAGCAGCTTTAGGTATTTATAGTCGTCGTGCATGTTCTAATATCGAGACCAGATTTATTTTCTTTCCCCAGTTTTTTCACAAATTTTTCTTAAAAATGTTTAATTGAATTTTTCACATTTTTACTTTTCCAGAACAAAAAACCTACACTAAGTAATTTTATTTATTTAGTTTGACCAGTTTGACCTGTATTATAATTATTAGTTTTCATTATTTTATCCAATATCCTGGCAGGTTCAGGTGTTTTTCCATGTTTAGTTGGTGATTAAACCTTTTTTTTGCACTCTGTTTTGAATCAAGAGACCTGAGTTTGTTGCAATTAATATACTTTGTTTAAAACAAAAATACTCTCCTGGCTTCCTACATCTTCAGTGGAACAGAGTTGTTATGACCAAAGATTATTACCACGTTATTACACTTACTGAACGTGGAAACCGTCCCGACGAGGAGGAGGAGGAGGAAAACCCCGAGTTTCATCATCCTGTTGGAGAAAGTCGGGTTTAATTCACATCGTCATTCTGACTGAAGAGTTTCATTCGAAGATGACAGGAAAAGGAAAGGACTAAGTCATTACCTATAAATAAAGATAAGATGGCAAAAGAGACCCCCCCCTGAAAAAAACAACTGTTCACCCTCAGTGTCGAGATCAAAATCGTCAAATTCTTCTTTATGAAACATTGTTTTTCGCCACACAAAGAGCAAAACACAAGCGTTTGTACAGAAACAAGTGAAAGGTGTCACCTGGAGATCCAGACAAAGCGAGAGCTGCTTTCTTCTCAGAGTCTCAGGAGTCGACAGAAACAAACCAGTCGTCTTTTCTCTTTATATCTTTTCTCTTCCAGCCAGTCATCGGACCATGTTTTTGTTTTTTCCTCCGTGTCGTCCAATCCCATCTCTCCATCCTCCTTTGCTTGTTTCACTTCCCTTCCAGAGAAATCAATCTCGCGGGTTGTCCCACAAAACACACCCTGTTACTGTCACTCGTTTTACTCCCACTTTGACCGAAGTTTCAAAATGAAAGAGAAGAAATTGTGAAACGTCGTCGTCGTGGGCTCCAGTGGAGATTTTAATGTCCTGATTCATTTTCTTAAACAAATAAACAAAAAAAACACTGTATCAGTAGATTTGAGTATGAAAGAAAGTTTGAATCCACTTACATTTCAGCAACACATTAAGAGGCCTGTTATTGCAGTGAAAATACAATTTGCGATAAATAAACCAGCACGTGTGCAGGTGATGTTCACGTCTTTGTGCTCCACCAAAGTAAACGGTGCTCTTTCTCTTGCCCCGGATTCTCCCCGGCTGGGACTTGTTTATCCCTCATGCTCGTCTGCAGCTTGTCCACGTTTCTTCTACTCCACCTTCCTAATTATTATGCAAATTGCATGTACGTGTCATAAAGATTCAATGGTTTGTTTTTCAAATAAACGTGAGGATGGTATTGTGTGTCAGGGCTCTTTGGAGCATTGAACTCAATGTCAGACACCTGTGCTAAGTAGTTTAACAGGTGAGCACACTTTAAGGAAAAACTACAAAAGAAGGATGTTCCACATTATTTAGCAGATCACCATTCTCAAGCAATATGGAAAAGAAAAAGGATCTCTGCTGATCTTGGATAGTTCACGAAAACTCAATGATCATCGTGCTGTTAAGAAATGTGTGGCTGATTCAGAGTACACACCGGTTGGTCCAGATAAAGTAACAATGAGGAAGATTTCTGCCAGACAAATCCATCGGATTAAGAGAGCAGCTCCTAAAATGCCTTTACAAAGCAGCAAACGGATATTTGAAGCTGCTGGTGCCTCCGGAGTTCCACGAACATCAAGGTGTAGGATCCTCCAGAAGCTTGCAGTTCTGCATAAACCTTCCATTGGGCCACCCCTAACCTCTGCTCAAGCACAAAAAGCTGCAGTGGGTCCAGACATACATGAAGACTCATTTTCAAACCGTCTTGTTCACTGATGAGTGCCGCACCACCCTGGATGGTCCAGATGGGTGGAGTAGTGGGTGGAGTAGTGGATGGCCACCGTGTCCCAACAAGGAGGTGGTGGAGCCATGTTTTGGGCTGGAATCATGGGGAGAGAGCTGGTCGGCCCCCGTAGGGTCCCTGAAGGTGTGAAGATGACCTCTGTGAAGTATGTGGAGTTTCTGACCGGCCACTTTCTTCCATGGTACAAAAAGAAGAACCGTGCTTCCGTCACAAAATCTTCTTCATGATGACGATGCACCTTCTCATGCTGCAAGGAATCCCTCTTCGTCATTGGCTGCTATGGGCATTAAAGGAGAGAAGGTCATGGTGTGCCCCCCCCCCCTCCCCTGACCTCAACCCTCTTGAGAACCTCTGGAGCATCGTCTAACAAAACATCTGTGAGGGCGGGAGGACGTTTACATCCAAACAGTAACTGGGAGGCCATTCTGACATCCTGCAAAGACATTCAAGCAGAAATTCTCCCAAACCTCACAAGTTCAATGGATGCAAGAATTGTGAAGCTGCTATCAAATAAGGGCCCTTGTGTTGAAATGTAAAATGGACCTGTTGATGTTTGTGATTAAATTAGCTTTTGATTTCAATAAATATGACCTCATGCTGTAAATTCAACAAATGACGTTTTTCATTTCTTTACAACCTATAAAATGTTCTGAAACTCTGTTGTGCGTAATGATCATTGGAAGGTTTGTTCAATAACATTTGAGTTTTGCTCTCGCCATTGAGGATTTGAAAAGTAATTTCAAATGTGTTGTGTGTAGCCCACATGTTGTGTGTATTCCACGTGTTGTGTGTAGTCCACGTGTTGTGTGTAGTCCATGTGTTGTGTATAGTCCACGTGTTGTGTGTAGTCCACGTGTTGTGTGCAGTCCATGTGTTGTGTATAGTCCACGTGTTGTGTGTAGTCCACGTGTTGTGTGTAGTCCACGTGTTGTGTGTAGTCCATGTGTTGTGTATAGTCCACGTGTTGTGTGTAGTCCATGTGTTGTGTATAGTCCACGTGTTGTGTGTAGTCCATGTGTTGTGTATAGTCCACGTGTTGTGTGTAGTCCACGTGTTGTGCATAGTCCACGTGTTGTGTGTAGTCCATGTGTTGTGTATAGTCCACGTGTTGTGTGTAGTCCACATGTTGTGTGTATTCCACGTGTTGTGTGTAGTCCACGTGTTGTGTGTAGTCCATGTGTTGTGTATAGTCCACGTGTTGTGTGTAGTCCATGTGTTGTGTGTAGTCCACGTGTTGTGTTTAGTCCACGTGTTGTGTGTAGTCCATGTGTTGTGTAAAGTCCACGTGTTGTGTGTAGTCCATGTGTTGTGTATAGTCCACGTGTTGTGTGTAGTCCACGTGTTGTGTGTAGTCCACGTGTTGTGTGTAGTCCATGTGTTGTGTAAAGTCCACGTGTTGTGCATAGTCCACGTGTTGTGTGTAGCCCACGTGTTGTGTGGAGTCCATGTGTTGTGTGTAGTCCACATGTTGTGTGTAGTCCACATGTTGTGTGTATTCCACGTGTTGTGTGTAGTCCACGTGTTGTGTGTAGTCCACGTGTTGTGTATAGTCCACGTGTTGTGTGTAGTCCATGTGTTGTGTGTAGTCCACGTGTTGTGTGTAGTCCACGTGTTGTGTGTAGTCCATGTGTTGTGTATAGTCCACGTGTTGTGCATAGTCCACGTGTTGTGTGTAGTCCACGTGTTGTGTGTAGTCCATGTGTTGTGTAAAGTCCACGTGTTGTGCATAGTCCACGTGTTGTGTGTAGCCCACGTGTTGTGTGGAGTCCATGTGTTGTGTGTAGTCCACATGTTGTGTGTAGTCCACATGTTGTGTGTATTCCACGTGTTGTGTGTAGTCCACGTGTTGTGTGTAGTCCACGTGTTGTGTATAGTCCACGTGTTGTGTGTAGTCCATGTGTTGTGTGTAGTCCACGTGTTGTATGTAGTCCACGTGTTGTGTGTAGTCCATGTGTTTTGTATAGTCCACGTGTTGTGTGTAGTCCATGTGTTGTGTATAGTCCACGTGTTGTGTGCAGTCCATGTGTTGTGTATAGTCCACGTGTTGTGTGTAGTCCACGTGTTGTGTGTAGTCCATGTGTTGTGTATAGTCCACGTGTTGTGTGTAGTCCACGTGTTGTGCATAGTCCACGTGTTGTGTATAGTCCACGTGTTGTGTGTAGTCCACATGTTGTGTGTATTCCACGTGTTGTGTGTAGTCCACGTGTTGTGTGTAGTCCACGTGTTGTGTATAGTCCACGTGTTGTGTGTAGTCCATGTGTTGTGTGTAGTCCACGTGTTGTGTATAGTCCACGTGTTGTGTGTAGTCCACGTGTTGTGTGTAGTCCACGTGTTGTGTATAGTCCACGTGTTGTGTGTAGTCCATGTGTTGTGTGTAGTCCACGTGTTGTGTATAGTCCATGTGTTGTGTATAGTCCACGTGTTGTGTGCAGTCCACGTGTTGTGTATAGTCCACGTGTTGTGTGTAGTCCACGTGTTGTGTGTAGTCCATGTGTTGTGTATAGTCCACGTGTTGTGTGTAGTCCACGTGTTGTGCATAGTCCACGTGTTGTGTATAGTCCACGTGTTGTGTGTAGTCCACATGTTGTGTGTATTCCACGTGTTGTGTGTAGTCCACGTGTTGTGTGTAGTCCACGTGTTGTGTAAAGTCCACGTGTTGTGTGTAGTCCATGTGTTGTGTATAGTTCACGTGTTGTGTGTAGTCCATGTGTTGTGTATAGTCCACGTGTTGTGTGTAGTCCACGTGTTGTGTGTAGTCCACGTGTTGTGTGTAGTCCACGTGTTGTGAGTTTAACCAGAAGCTTTTATTCTGACACAACCACCGAGAGGTGAAAGTGTTAAGACAGACATTTTGTTTATGAGGTGGCCTGTTAGTCGGGACACATGTTGAGAAGCATTGCTGATGTGTTACGACCATAGAGAAAACCTCTTGTGTGTCTTTAACCTGAATCGTGCTGAGAGACAAGTTTCTTCACCAAATGTGCCAAGTTGCATTTTTTTTTTATTTCTTGGCTCGATTTGCACTCCATTAAACTTCTCCTTATTCTGGATGTTTCAACATTTCAAACTTCTCTGTTTTGCTCTTCACTTTCTAACATTTCTTTTTTTAAATTTTTGCTGATGTTGCAATTTAAACTTGTGTCAATTGTGTAAAATGATTAGTTGGAAGAGTTCAGCTGAGTTTTAAAAGGCCCTGGCCTCGGGGTCGGCGTCGTACCAGAGCAGTTCAGTGTGACGGTGCTGAGAGGTTGTTGGTTTCACTATGAAGTGTAGAGCTGGGGAAATGATCTTTGTTTTCAATTAGTTGATCAACCTAAGAATTAAGTCTTCGATTACCGACAAGATCATTTTTGGGATTATTTTCCCACAATTTACTTTGGAAGCCCACTTGCGCCACTTAAAAAAGAAATATGTTTGTCATAATCATTAGATAAGTCAGATTTATGAGATAGTATGTCACAATAATGAGATAATAAGTCAACAATTGAGAATGTATGTCAAAATTATAAGATGGTAAGTCCCACTTATGAGATACAAAGTTCTAATTATGAGATAAAACGTCCTAGTTATGAGATACAAAGTTCTAATTATGAGATAAAAAGTTCTAATTATGAGCTAAAAAGTCCTAATTATAATGCACTTCAGCCATTCGCACTTTAATCTCCTGCAGCAGTGGCGTTGGTTGTATCGCAACGTGTTTGTGTTCAAACCAAGGAACCGGAGATGGAAATTGCCTCTTGCCTCAATTTAACAGTTTAACATTTAATACCCGTTAATATATCCAGTCCTTTTATTAACTGAGGAGTGTGAAATTAAAGCAGGGTTGGAGAAGGAATGAAGAAAGTTACCTCTGGGTACTCCGGTTTCCTCGCAATTTAATGTTCATACTAAGTAGTAGTAATAGTTTATTCGGTCAAACAAATTCACAATGCAACAACAACAAAATGTACCAACAAAGACAAAAAGGAAAGACAAAGAGAGGAAGATTGAAGGGTTTAGGTTGAAGTTAAACTTATTTTGCCTTTAACCCTGCACATAATATACGTAAAGCTCCTGCAAGTGAAGTAACGGAAACAAACACTTGCATCTTCTGTGCCATTGTTGAGAAACCAAACGTGAACTGTCCTCTCAGGGGACGCACTTTCTTTTCAGCTCGTCCTTCTTGAGCTCAGTGTTTTTCAGAAACGGTGCGCTTAAATCGCCTTTTAAATGGTTTACGTTTTCTTTAATTGTGACGTCTAAATTGACACGAGTGTGAAGAATGTCAAGGACTGTTTAAAATATCCGTAGCTGTTTTTTTTTTTTTTAAGTATTGAATAAATAAATTACAACAATTAACTGACATGTGTACAAGAAAAGCAAATGAAACCAAGATTGTTTTAGCGGGTGAGTAAATATTTATGGATCATTTCAACCTACAAAGAGTATAAGGAATACGTCATTGTATAATAGAGCTTTGATCATGTAAGTTGTATATCAAAATATATCTGTAATTACCACCTGGTACCACTAGATGTCAATGTATGACAACAGAATGCTGCTACAGTACCACGGAAAAACCTCCATTACTGCCGTATTTGCCTGAATGAAAGAAAAAGTTACACAGCAGAATTTAGACTAAATAGTATAAAATATATAATACACAGCAGAAAATTAGGAACTTTGAGAAAATCTTGGAAACTGTGACTGTGATGAAGAAAACGACGAAGACTAATCGTGAGCTAAAGGCACGACGGCCAACGAGGAGCAAGACAGGTGTTTTTGACAGATTCAGCTTATAGTCCAGAAAACACAGTATGCAGGCTAAAAAGGTGATATTCAATATTAATATGGATTATTGAGAGAAGTACAAGAGCTGAAGCCAACGTTATTGATCTGTTTGTACTGTAGGAGTTCTTCTTCCTAATCACAGGGCTCTTTCTCTTTCCACACCGCCTCTTTTTCTCCACCACGAGCCTCTGCTGTTCCACCAGCAGTGATTCAAAAGTGGAACTTTGTGCAATTGGGGATAACTTTGGGTTATCGGTGTATTTACTCATTCAATCTGACATTTTAAAACTCTTGTCATTGTTTAATCCGCAGAGCTCGAAATCATCGTGCGTGGAAACACTTAACTCAGTCCAGTCTTCTGCAGGGTGTACTTTGTGCATGTTGATATCATTTAGACCAGTGTTTTTCAACCTTTCTGAGCCAAGGCACACTTTTTTGTTTGGAAAAATGTGGAGGCACACCACCACCCAAAAATGTTAACATGTGAAACTCTGTAGCCTCTATTAACAATATAAAGTCATTCTCATCAAAGTTTTATCAACAGGAATCAAATAAATACAGAAAAACAGTATTTCCCAATGTCTTTTTTTAATTTTACTCCCTCAGTGTGAAACCTGGACCTGATGGATGAAGAGCTGAGATCCTGGTTCACATTCTTCCTTTTCTAAAACTTCTCCATCACTGTCACTGACACAGTACTTTGGTACAAGATGGTAGCAGGAGGTGGAGATTAACCACACTGACGTCTGTCACTTTACATTTCACCGGCAAAGTTCTGTGCTGCCCTCTAGTGGTGAAGAGTATTTATACATGATTACTCTGCAACACACTGTCGGTTGAGAGAGCAAATGTTATTTTTAGAAAAAAATGTGAAATGGGATAATTTCCCACGGCACACCTGGCTAGATCTCGCGGAAGCACCAGTGTGCAGCGGCACAGTGCATTGTGTCGATTAAAGAAAACAAGTCGGCTAAAACGAGAAACGACCGTATGAGTTTGAAGGAATCCTTACATTCGGCCTTATGAGTAAAATTATAGCATAACAAGCCTGAAATACTCATTTTGGACAATTCAAATGTTCCTGTTTTAGTATAAAGCGGTACAATAAGTACATTTTTAAAAAGCTTGAATAGTTGAAACATAATACATTAATTCAATTCATCTGTGTACTTTTACAGAGAACCCAACAAATCCACGTGAGCTTCAGCGACGTCGAAAGAAAAAATACTTTAATGTTAAAAGGAATAAATCAGCAGAACCAGACTGTGAGCTGGAGACTTCCTGCTGTTCCACTTGGCTTTTAGACAGCTTGTCTCAACCAGTGACACGTTAATTAGCAACGTGTTACTTTCAAGTAATGGGATTAGTATTTTAAAGTAATTGTAGCAACACTGATCTCGACATACTGTTGTCATTTTCCATGTAGCAGGATTATTCTGTTTGAGACATTAAGTTGTTTTTTTCTGTTAGAATGATCATGTTTGTTCTACTTTTTGATACTTTTGACTTGATCTAGAATTATTAATTTTTTTTTCAAAAGGTTCCATATATTCCATACTAGACGAGATGTACATGTGGCCGAGTTCGAGTTCGCCCCTCCAGACTCACTTCCTGTTGCTCAAACATCGTCCGTGTTGCAGTGAAATTTCTTTTCGATTCCACTGATTCATTCATTGGTTGGCAGATCATCCCAGTCCAACAGAAGTCGTCCGCAGCAGCTGAATCCTTAAATCAAACCGACTTTATTTCCCAGATACGTGACTGACTTCATGAGTGGACGACGTGTACGTTATATGATGCAAGTGTGGATTAGAAAATATGATGGTAGATTATGTACGGTAGTAACGTTTGCATGAGTTAGTTTTTCGGGTTAAAAAGATAAATATGTTTGATTTTAGTCGGGTTATAGTCTGGAAAACAAAGTTATAAATCTGGATTAAAGATGAGAAAAGATGCTTAAAACGTCCATGTGTTTTTCGGAGCTGATTTATTTTTTTAATGCTTTTTTATTTTTATACATTTCTTTAAGCACATCCAGTTCCAGTCATTAGCAATTTACAGATCTTTGGAAAAAGCAAAGAAACTATAGGAAAATAGGCCGAAGGTACAAGTTTGTTGGCTCGGTCAAATCAACATTTTGCCAAGAAATGACAATTTATGATTCTTAGAAACTCTTAATTTATTATCTTAATGTATTTGTATGAGGCCAAAACTGCTCTCACAGGTCACGTTCAAATCTCTTAACTGGATATAAACTTTAATTTGTAATAATTGAGTTAAATTTATATCACTTCGACCAGGAATGAGTACCGAAATGTGACAAAACTACAGTTGCAATGTCGTCTTGAAGACGATTTTACACGCTGAGAGTAATACCACACCAAAGTCCACAAGTTTCCCAGACGTGGCCCAGCTAGTTTGGTCTCGCCATACAAAGTTGCACCACTAGGTGGTGTAATGAGTAACTCAGAGAAGCAGTGGTTAATGCAGCAATGACTTTAGCACTTGACAAAAACACGATAGTGTGATCCATGAGGGGATCTGTTCTCCATCCTTTACCCGCTGGATCCAATCATAACACTGCTTCTACCATGACTCAACACCACCACCTGGTGGACAGTAGAGGCACGGCCTTCACTTAGTGCCGCTTTAAAGCAATGCCAAGATTAGTTTTGCATGATATTTAAAGCCTTTATTTCTTGTGACTGAACTTTGGAGCAGGAGGGAACCGTTGTCAGTCTAATCCAGTGGAGAGCCGTACACCTCCACCTCGCACAGCGTCAGGAACCTCTCTCTGTAGGGGAGGGCGATGGTCACGTAGCGGCCGTCCATCCCGTTGCACTGAAACTCGGCGACGGCACCTGCCTCGATTTTAGAGATCACTGCACACCTGGCAGAGGAAACAAAAGAAAAGAAAAACAGGCTCAATCTTGTGTTGGAGGCGAAGATGTTAAAGGAGTCATAATGCGAAATCATAAAGGTTTTCCAACAGTAATAACCGTCCCCGCATTGGAGCGACGCCCTACAAGAGAAGAAAGTGTCTCTTCTCTCTCCTGGCTTGTTTCAGGTTTTAAAAAGTGTGTTGCTCCAACCAGCCAATCAGAAATCAAACTCTAGATAGTGTCATCGGGGTTTAACCAATCCCAATCAAGGTAGGCTCCTCCCCTTTGACTCCTCCCACAAATGGGCAGCTCTGCTCTGGCACATGGCACCATGAGAGGAAGTACTTCCTCCTCTTCCCAAGATGGGCTTGTGTGGGCGGAGCCAGTCCAGCTCACACAGACACAGCAGATTCTGAATGTAGCTCCTATGATCCAATATTCTAATGCAGGAAAATCCAGGAAAAGGGCAATAAACTTTGAATATGATTTTTGAACCAAACCAGACCATGTGAAAGTGTTGAAAAGTTGTACAGTCTGACCCCTTTAACACTGATATTTCATCCTCGGTGACGGGAGTACCTGGGGTTGGTGTTGCCGTCATTTTGAAGAGAGTCTCCGATGTGGATCTCGGCTCCGTTGAGTTCTTCCGGGTTAGAGTCTTGGTTTGTGACCTTAACAGAAAACACTTTGTGTGTTTTGCCGAGATCCAGTCGCCACCAGGGATTCACTTCATTGGCTGTGCGACTGCAGGATCCGTGGCCCAGCTTGGCGTCGTGGTTCCCGTCGATGGCGTTGTAGGCACTGAGGCCAGCCAAGTTCACCGACGACTGGGAGGCTTTTCCTGTCACCGCCAGGTTCTCTCCTGCAAAAAGTCATTTATACTGGTGGGTTTATTGTCGTTTCTTTTTTCTACATCATCTCCATTTGAAAATCTCACCAGTCGGTGCAGGGTAACCGTAGACTTCCACTTCGCAGAGAGTAAGGTATCGACCCGGACCAGGCAGGACCAAAGTCACGTACCGTCCCTCCACTCGTTCGGTGAAGTTGGTAATGATCAGCTCTCCCACAGTGACGGAAGGAATCGTCCCAGCCCTGGTGGAAACAAACGAGAGGATTTGGCAGAAAGTCAACAAAATATCCAAACAAATCGCCAGAAAAGCCACAAATCTGTACGCCTCTCTGCACAATTGTCAAATCACGTATTTTCACTTGCGTTGGGTTGTTCAAGCCGTTGTTTTCCAAAGAGTTCCCGATGCGGATCTCCAGCCCCTGGATCCTGAGAGGACAGCAGTCCAGCCTGTTGGAGATGACGATGGCCTGGACGACGTAGCTGTCCAGCAGGTCCACCCTCCACCAGGGGTCGCTCATCTCCGCGGTGTGTGTGCAGGAGCCCATGCTGAAGTCGGAGTCACGGTTGCCATCGATCGCGCTGTTGGCGTCGCCGAACACGTGCTCGAACCGCTTCGACTGGGTCGCCTTCCCACGCAGCGCCACGTTTTCTGCCAAGTCCATCATGTGGGACAAACTCGTGAACAGACGGAGCAGACGAAGGAAACCCCACAGCATGTCTCACCCAGTAGTAAACCTCCAGAGGAGAAATTGGCAGTTTGGTGATTTTTAGACTGAAACGCTTGGGTTTGGGTGAACAAATGATCAATATCACTTTCACAGTGTTGCAGAACTGTCACTTTGTTTTTACCATCGATTATCAGAACTTTAATCATTCGTCAGTTTAAAAAGTGAGATTCCTGGTGTAAAAGCTCGGCTGAGGAGTTTTTCTGTTGAGAGGCAGACAATGTTTAGAGAAAACTGTTCTTTTTTTTAACAATTTAGCCTTAAACACAGGGACTTAACCAAATAACACTTGTCCAGAGCCGCAATACTTAAATATCTGGAATAAAGAATGAAAACATGAATTTTCATGCAATTTAGATATACTTTATTGCATTTTAACCATCTTTAGACATTTTACTTTGATTTTTATGAAAGGGATTTTCCCACTTTTGTCTTTTTATGTATTTTAGCAGCTTTAGGTATTTATAGTCGTCGTGCATGTTCTAATATCGAGACCAGATTTATTTTCTTTCCCCAGTTTTTTCACAAATTTTTCTTAAAAATGTTTAATTTAATTTTTCACCTTTTTACTTTTCCAGAACAAAAAACCTACACTAAGTAATTTTATTTATTTAGTTTGACCAGTTTGACCTGTATTATTATTATTAGTTTTCATTATTTTATCCAATATCCTGGCAGGTTCAGGTGTTTTTCCATGTTTAGTTGGTGATTAAACCTTTTTTTTTTGCGTTCTGTTTTGAATCAAGAGACCTGAGTTTGTTGCAATTAATATACTTTGTTTAAAACAAAAATACTCTCCTGGCTTCCTGCATCTTTAGTGGAACAGAGTTGTTATGACCAAAGATTATTACCACGTTATTACACTTACTGAACGTGGAAACCGTCCCGACGAGGAGGAGGAGGAGGAAAACCCCGAGTTTCATCATCCTGTTGGAGAAAGTCGGGTTTAATTCACATCGTCATTCTGACTGAAGAGTTTCATTCGAAGATGACAGGAAAAGGAAAGGACTAAGTCATTACCTATAAATAAAGATAAGATGGCAAGAGAGACCCCCCCCTGAAAAAAACAACTGTTCACCCTCAGTGTCGAGATCAAAATCGTCAAATTCTTCTCTATGAAACATTGTTTTTCGCCACACAAAGAGCAAAACACAAGCGTTTGTACAGAAACAAGTGAAAGGTGTCACCTGGAGATCCAGACAAAGCGAGAGCTGCTTTCTTCTCAGAGTCTCAGGAGTCGACAGAAACAAACCAGTCGTCTTTTCTCTTTATATCTTTTCTCTTCCAGCCAGTCATCGGACCATGTTTTTGTTTTTTCCTCCGTGTCGTCCAATCCCATCTCTCCATCCTCCTTTGCTTGTTTCACTTCCCTTCCAGAGAAATCAATCTCGCAGGTTGTCCCACAAAACACACCCTGTTACTTTCACTCGTTTTACTCCCACTTTGACCGAAGTTTCAAAATTAAAGAGAAGAAATTGTGAAACGTCGTCGTCGTGGGCTCCAGTTGAGATTTTAATGTCCTGATTCATTTTCTGAAACAAGCAAACAAAAAAAACGCTGCATCAGTAGATTTGAGTCTGAAAGAAAGTTTTAATCCACTTAAATTTCAGCAACACATTGAAAAAAGCCTGTTATTGCAGTGAAAATACAATTTGCGATAAATAAACCAGCATGTGTGCAGGTGATGTTCACGTCTTTGTGCTCCACCAAAGTAAACGGTGCTCTTTCTCTTGCCCCGGATTCTCCCCGGCTGGGACTTGTTTATCCCTCATGCTCGTCTGCAGCTTGTCCACGTTTCTTCTACTCCACCTTCCTAATTATTATGCAAATTGCATGTACGTGTCATAAAGATTCAATGGTTTGTTTTTCAAATAAACGTGAGGATGGTATTGTGTGTCAGGGCTCTTTGGAGCATTGAACTCAATGTCAGACACCTGTGCTAAGTAGTTTAACAGGTGAGCACACTTTAAGGAAAAACTACAAAAGAAGGATGTTCCACATTATTTAGCAGATCACCATTCTCAAGCAATATGGAAAAGAAAAAGGATCTCTGCTGATCTTGGATAGTTCACGAAAACTCAATGATCATCGTGCTGTTAAGAAATGTGTGGCTGATTCAGAGTACACACCGGTTGGTCCAGATAAAGTAACAATGAGGAAGATTTCTGCCAGACAAATCCATCGGATTAAGAGAGCAGCTCCTAAAATGCCTTTACAAAGCAGCAAACGGATATTTGAAGCTGCTGGTGCCTCTGGAGTTCCACGAACATCAAGGTGTAGGATCCTCCAGAAGCTTGCAGTTCTGCATAAACCTTCCATTGGGCCACCCCTAACCTCTGCTCAAGCACAAAAAGCTGCAGTGGGTCCAGACATACATGAAGACTCATTTTCAAAACGTCTTGTTCACTTATGAGTGCCGCACCACCCTGGATGGTCCAGATGGGTGGAGTAGTGGGTGGAGTAGTGGATGGCCACCGTGTCCCAACAAGGAGGTGGTGGAGCCATGTTTTGGGCTGGAATCATGGGGAGAGAGCTGGTCGGCCCCCGTAGGGTCCCTGAAGGTGTGAAGATGACCTCTGAGAAGTATGTGGAGTTTCTGACCGGCCACTTTCTTCCATGGTACAAAAAGAAGAACCGTGCTTCCGTCACAAAATCTTCTTCATGATGACGATGCACCTTCTCATGCTGCAAGGAATCCCTCTTCATCATTGGCTGCTATGGGCATTAAAGGAGAGAAGGTCATGGTGTGCCCCCCCCTCCCCTGACCTCAACCCTCTTGAGAACCTCTGGAGCATCGTCTACCAAAACATCTGTGAGGGTGGGAGGACGTTTACATCCAAACAGTAACTGGGAGGCCATTCTGACATCCTGCAAAGACATTCAAGCAGAAATTCTCCCAAACCTCACAAGTTCAATGGATGCAAGAATTGTGAAGCTGCTGTCAAATAAGGGCCCTTGTGTTGAAATGTAAAATGGACCTGTTGATGTTTGTGATTAAATTAGCTTTTGATTTCAATAAATATGACCTCATGCTGTGAATTCAACAAATGACGTTTTTCATTTCTGTGCAACCTATAAAATGTTTTGAAACTCTGTTGTGCGTAATAATTTGGAACAGTGCGTTTTAAGTGTTTCATTTCTAAAAGAAACACTTATCATTGGGAGGTTTGTTCAATAACATTTGAGTTTTGCTCTCGCGATTGAGGATTTGAAAAGTAAAGAAATATATAATTTGCATAATAATTTGGAACATGGTGTATATTAAGGAATCATATTTTGGAATTCTCTGCGCGTGACTGCACGACGCACAGAAACCTAAATCCTCTCAGTTGAGGTCTGTGATGTGTATAGTCCACGTGTTGTGTGTAGTCCACGTGTTGTGTGTAGTCCACGTGTTGTGTGTAGTCCATGTGTTGTGTATAGTCCATGTGTTGCGTGTAGTCCATGTGTTGTGTATAGTCCATGTGTTGCGTGTAGTCCATGTGTTGTGTATAGTCCACGTGTTGTGTATAGTCCACGTGTTGTGTGTAGTTCACGCGTTGTGTGTAGCCCACATGTTGTGTGTAGTCCACGTGTTGTGTATAGTCCACGTGTTGTGTGTAGTCCACGTATTGTGCATAGTCCACGTGTTGTGTATAGTCCACGTGTTGTGTGTAGTCCACATGTTGTGTGTATTCCACGTGTTGTGTGTAGTCCACGTGTTGTGTGTAGTCCATGTGTTGTGTATAGTCCACGTGTTGTGTGTAGTCCATGTGTCGTGTGTAGTCCACGTGTTGTTTGTAGTCCACGTGTTGTGTGTAGTCCATGTGTTGTGTATAGTCCACGTGTTGTGTGTAGTCCATGTGTTGTGTATAGTCCACGTGTTGTGTATAGTCCACGTGTTGTGTGTAGTTCATGCGTTGTGTGTAGCCCACATGTTGTGTGTAGTCCACGTGTTGTGTGTAGTCCACGTGTTGTGTGTAGTCCACGTGTTGTGAGTTAAACCGGAAGCTTTTATTCTGACACAACCACCGAGAGGTGAAAGTGTTAAGACAGACATTTTGTTTATGCGGTGGCCTGTTAGTCGGGACACATGTTGGGAAGCATTGCTGATGTGTTACGACCATAGAGAAAACCTCTTGTTTGACTTTAACCTGAATCGTGCTGAGAGACAAGTTTCTTCACCAAATGTGCCAAGTTGCATTTTTTTTTTATTTCTTGGCTCGATTTGCACTCCATTAAACTTCTCCTTAATCTGGATGTTTCAACATTTCAAACTTCTCTGTTTTGCTCTTCACTTTCTAACATTTCTTGTTGATGTTGCAATTTAAACAATTGTGTAAAATGATTAGTTGGAAGAGTTCAGCTGAGTTTTAAAAGGCCCTGGCCTCGGGGTTGGCGTCGTACCAGAGCAGTTCAGTGTGACGGTGCTGAGAGGTTGTTGGTTTCACTATGAAGTGTAGAGCTGGGGAAATGATCTTTGTTTTCAATTAGTTGATCAACCTAAGAATTAAGTCTTCGATTATCGACAAGATCATTTTTGGGATTATTTTCCTGCAATTTACTTCGGGAGCCCACTTGCGCCACTTAAAAAAGAAATATGTTTCTATAATCATAAATCGAATCAGCATTATGAGATAGTAAGTCACAATAATGAGATAATAAGTCAAGAATTGAGAATGTATGTCAAAATTATGAGATTAAAAAGTCCTAATTATGAGATAAAAAGTTCAAATTAGGAGATAAGTCAAAATTCCGAGATAAAAAGTCCTAATTATGATAATAAATCATAATTATGAGATGGTAAGTCAAAATTATGAGATAAAAAGTCCAAATTATGATAATAAATCATAATTATGAGATGGTAAGTCCAAATTATGAGATAAAAAGTCCAAATTATGATAATAAATCATAATTATGAGATGGTAAGTCAAAATTATGAGATAAAAAGTCAAAATTATGAGATAAGTCCAAATTATGAGATGGGAAGTCACAATAATGAGATGGGAAGTCAAAATTATGAGTTATTAAGTCATTATTTTGAGATAAGTCAAAATGATGGAGGTAAAAAGATCAAAGTCAAAAGTGGCAGGTCTTTGTTGGTATGAGTTCTCCTCCTCTATATAACCAGCAGTTGTGATGCACCATTAGAACCATGAGACTGACCACAGGTTCTAGTTGCTTTTCACTGAAGGTTTCCACTTCAGCCACATCACATTTATTCTTTCTTCCCCACTTCTTGCTCAGAATCCTTTCCAGGCTGTGTTTGCTGAACACGGTCCCTTGTGAATTATCAAGCAACTCAAGTTCATTTCTGTGTCCAATTGAAAATGAGAACCTGACACTTTTAACTTGTGCAAAAGTATCTTATAATTGTGTTTTACTATCTCAAATGTTTCACCTACTGTCTTGTAATTATGACTTACCGTCTCAAAATTATGACTTGCTCCCTCCTGAGTTTTCTTACCTTTTGTTAAGTGGCAGAAGTGGGTTTCCATAATTTACACATTGTGAATATGAAAAAAAAACACATTGATTTCATAGAACATTTCAATATTCAGTTAACTTTTCTTTAATACATCCCTTCAGAGCATTGCTCCTAAAATTTCTCCAAATTACAAAATCAAATTCAAATAAGAAGAATCAACTAGTGGAATATACAGCAATTTGATAACAGATGTCGCATTCAAGAAATGAAGGAGAAATGCAAAAATATGAATACTTAAATTCTCAGTGCATTTGAAAGAAGAAAAGTCTTTTACTTAAAGTACAACATGAGAAATTAAGATTCCCACATTCTCAAACCATGTGAAATGTTGTCACTTGGAAATCCGGACAAAGCAACCGCTTTCTTCTCAGAGTCCAGCGATTCAACAGACTGATACATCTGTCTTTTTATATATATATATATATATTCATCTCTGACTTTACCTTCACACCAGTTGGGTCATTTCCAACTAATCGTCAGGAATCAGATCTTCTTCTCCCTCCACCCTTCATGCTCTGCTGCCACGCACGCTTGTTTCACTTCCTTGTACCGGGAGATTAAATTCATACGTCGTCTGAGGACAAAATGTCAGGATGGAGGGTGTTTTTGATAAGTGATGTTGGATTGCATCTGCTGTGTGTGTGTGTGTGTGTGTGTGTGTGTGTGTGTGTGTGTGTGTGTGTGTGTGTGTGTGTGTGTGTGTGTGTGTGTGTGTGTGTGTGTGTGTGTGTGTGTGTGTGTGTGTGTGTGTGTGTGCGTGTGTGTGTTTACATGCACATCCTGCAGACATGAGTTTGACCACGTAGGCAAACCTGAACAGGCATCATGCAGTTCACTTTGCAAAACACTGTGGAGGACAACTTAGTTCATTGATGCACTTTATTGTGTTGCGTGATGCACTTCAGCCTTTTGCACTTTAATCTCCTGCAGCAGTGGCGTTGGTTGTATCGCAACGTGTTTGTGTTCAAACCAAGGAACCGGAGATGGAAATGGCCTCTTGCCTCAATTTAACAGTTTAACATTTAATACCCGTTAATATATCCAGTCCTTTTATTAACTGAGGAGTGTGAAATTAAAGCAGGGTTGGAGAAGGAATGAAGAAAGTTACCTCTGGGTACTCCGGTTTCCTCGCAATTTAATATTCATAGTAAGTAGTAGTAATAGTTTATTCGGTCAAACAAATTCACAATGCGACAACAACAAAATGTACCAACAAAGACTAAAAGGAAAGACAAAGAGAGGAAGATTGAAGGGTTTAGGTTGAAGTTAAACTTGTTTTGCCTTTAACCCTGCACATAATATACGTAAAGCTCCTGCCAGTGAAGTAACGGAAACAAACACTTGCATCTTCTGTGCCATTGTTGAGAAACCAAACGTGAATTGTCCTCTCAGGGGACACACTTTCTTTTAAGCTCGTCCTTCTTGAGCTCAGTGTTTTTCAGAAACGGTGCGCTTTAATCGCCTTTTAAATGGTTTACGTTTTCTTTAATTGTGAAGTCTAAATTGACACGAGTGTGAAGAATCTCAAGGACTCTTTAAAATATCCGTAGCTGTTTTTTTTTATGACCAACAATTATCTCACCTCTTTGATTTTGAGGTTTACATGACAGTCCAGCCAGGCCCGTCTCTCACTGTCTGCTTGACCTGCGATGGACCGATGGTGACCTGGACTCTGCGCTCAGCTCCGACCGTGACCCTGAGATGGGTCAGTCAGATGGAAGGGTGGTGGATCTTAATTCACTCCACAGAGGAGGTGAAGTAATGTTGTCATCCTGCTCCACCTCCTGGCCTGGCATGGACCCACACAGCCTGCGCTGGGACGCCTTCTTTTACCGCAGCCGACAAACTGTGTTTGTCAACGATCTGAGTCGTTGTTGTCGATGCAAGGTGTGAAGTAACTGACGGAGCAGCAGGGCGCTTTAGAATAACACTCCTGACTCTCTCTCTCACACACACACACACACACACACACACACACACACACACACACACACACACACACACACACACACACACACACACACACACACACACACACACACACACACACACACACACACACACACACACACACACACACACACTGACTAAAGGCATATCTTTGACTGTCTTTGGTGTTATGTTGTATGAGGAAGTGAAAAGCCACTGCTTGTTCCCACACCAACTGCTGCAACCGTGGTTGAGGGACCAATGGCCAGCATGACTTTGAGGAGAATACTAGTTGGCTAGCATTCATGGCAGTGTCACACGTATCTCCGCTTGTGTCCAAAACAATTGTTTTTTTGTAATTTCTTTGAAATCTTTTCAATTTGCTTGGTGGTTTGGTGGGACTAGAGCCTCTTGCTGGCTGGTTTTGGCTCGGCACCATATGTTTGTCAGCCCTGCTTCAGAGCAGAGTGTGCACAGATTTCTCAGTAGGCTTATTAAACTGAAGCTTTCCAGATACACGATTTAGATTTATTTGACACACTACTCATGGTTACAGTATGAGACATTGGGCCTCGGAGCGCCACCCTCTGAGACGCATTAAATGGGGATTTATTGTCATTGGAAAGTCTTTATAGATATCTTTCATGAATACAAACAAAGTATTGAATAAATAAATTAAAACAATTAACTGAACATGTGTACGAGAAAAGCAAATGAAACCAAGATTGTTTTAGCGGGTGAGTAGATATTTATGGATAGTTTCAACCTATAAAGAGTATAAGGAATAAATCATTGTATAATAGACATTTTTTACTTGGAAGACTGTTAAAAATGGCATCAATTAAAGGTTCATATCAAACGAAAATATAAATGTATCACCCCCTCCCACAAGTATGAAAAAAGATATATATTTCTTAGATTTTGGAAGTATAATTTAATATATTTCAGTAATTCAACTTCGTTTTATATTTCTTTTGTATTATAAAAGAACTTAAACTAGAAAGAAACAAATACGTTGTTATTATTAGTCAGTAGTAGTCGTAGTATTGCAGTCGTCGCTGTATTTGTTCGCCTCCATTTCCCAGAAGGCCGCCGGGTTGAAGTCTCGCGATATCGGGCCTGAAACTCGCTCGCTGAGCGGCGCCGTGCAGGAGAAAGACGACGCAGCGGACAAAACACACAATGGCGACGGCGGCTACAACGGCTGGCGGAACGGGCTCCGGCGGGCCGGCTACCGGCCCTGTTGGCGGCGGCACCGCAGTGGGACGAAAGAAAGACGGCGGACCGTCTGCGAAGTTCTGGGAGAGTTCAGAAACGGTCTCGCAGTTGGAGACGGTGCGCCTGTGGATCGGAAAGCACTACAAGAAGGTGAGCTCGCCGCTGCGCTCCTCCATTGATTTCAACCAGGGCCCGCGTCCCGCTAGCACAATGGGCCGCTGAAGTATCTGCGAGCTGCAAAGCCCTTGGGTCGACACACAGACGTTGTTTCATCCTCGTTGCGTAGTTTGAGCTAGTTTACAAGTCTCCGAATGTGATTCGCACGTTTACAACTCGACGGCGACACGCGCTTCTGTTTTCCTCCAAACTAGCCGAGTGTTAGCTCCTTTGGCTAACGACTGTCGCTGCTCGCCGCACGTTCAGGAGAGAAAGGTTTAAAAGTGACTTTAAGATTGAGGTTGCAACTTCAACAAGAGCCTCATGAGTAATTCCTCGACTCATAACATAAACTAAACCCACGTAAACTCGGTCTAAAGCGTCAGGTTATAACTTAATGCTAGTCATGGGACACCGTGCAGTCGGAACTAATCTTAACTTCTGAGCACAGTTATGCTGTTTGTCCTCCTCAGTTGCAGCATAGTGGAGAAATACTTACCAGACCACCGAGTGGGTTTTGCTAACGCAGTCCTGTTTGATGCTGGGATGCAGCCAGTGTTGATTTATTTTTTGTCAACACAGCAGCAGCGTGCCGAGCTGCGCTGGCTGCACTCGCCCACTATCAGCTAGCCAAACAAAGAGTGCTCCTCTTGTCACTCCGTGGCTTCATCCAGCTTCCACTGACCCTCCTGGGTCACTGAGAGCAAAGAAATACAGTCTGAACGATAATGTTTGGCTGAAGGGTTGTGAGAGGGAACACAGCAAGTTGTGTTTCCAGATTTTAAGCATTGAGCACAACGGGAGACATGGAAGCCTGGCTTTAGTTTGTTTGTGTCTCATCTGTTGTTCGTCTCTTCATCACACCACATCACTGAACGCCATCAGGCAGGGCCAAGCTGATTTATTTTACTATTAACCTACAACAGTGATATTTGTACCAAGTCAATGAGAAGAACTGCAGTGTTGTGAACATTGAATGACAACATATGTTGATGGCTTAAAGCAGATGAATTGAGTCTTAAAATGTTTGAATTCCTTGGATTATACCTATACATTTGTCAAAGTGTGTTTATTTTTGTGTGCGTGTGTTAAGTTTGAAAAGCATCCTCCTATTTGATCATCATAGTATCAGTGGACTGGTTCCTCCATTCTCAATACCACTCCATCCAGTCCACTGGGATGAGGATCTAAAACTGGACAATTCATCCACTGGAGAGACTTGATGTGAAACATGCATATATTTAGCTCAACACAATGTCTATCGTTCGAAAATATTAGAAAGTTACATGTCCCTTGAATCCAATTACCACTCGCTGTTTTTTATTCTTTTACAAATAAAGGTTTGAGCCAATGCTGGCCCCATACATTACACAATTACTGAATTTGCATGTGTTCACTGTATGTGTAGTGCCTTGGAACAACAGTCTGAATCCCTTTAATGTCAGCGTTTTGGTTTTTTGGCCTTGACCTTGAGAACCTGCTGTGGTTATGTTTGTGACTGCCTTAATTGTAATTCATCAGTAATAACAGCAATAGCATCATTGCATTATTATTTTTTGAACCATTGAGCAATCCTTGGTCTTTGGGGTAAACTTGGCCTCTTTTTTTTTTTTTTTTTGCTAATGTTCTCAGTGTTCTCTCTTATAAGTAGGTTGGGAGACAGTGTCACAGATTGCTGCATGATATCTTGTGCAGCTTATGACTTGTGTGCATTTCTTTGTCATCGCTTGGCTTTACTGAATGTTGTTTTTTTTTCCTGTCTGCTTCCAGCATGTCCAGAATGACTCTCCCTCCAGTAAATCCTTGGCGGGCCTTGTGGTCCAGCTGTTGCAGTTCCAGGAGGATGCGTTTGGCCGTAGGGTCAACAATCCTGCTCTTACTAAACTACCTGTGAGCACACACACACACACACACACTCACACTCTCTTTACCTTGAGTGTCATCGCTTATTCCAGGAGAATCATGGGATCATTGTTGTTCTTCTGTTCTCAGGCCAAGTGTTTCATGGACTTCAAGGCGGGCGGTGCTCTGTGTCACATCCTGGGATCTGTGTACAAATTTAAGAGTGAGCAGGGATGGTGAGTTGACTTTTGTGGGATTTCATTCGATCAGTCGTCGTTGGTTGTGGGTCTCGTTCACATACAAGCCCGTCTCCAAGGCTTTTTAATGTTTCCATCAGACTGACAAAGAAATCATTAAAAAAACAAATGTATTTTAACATTCAGTGCACTGCAAGTCAGTTTGTAAATAAAAACAAAGGTTCATGGGTCTCGCTGCTTTGTGTGCTGCTTCCAGGCGAAGGTTTGACCTGCAGAATCCCTCCCGGATGGACAGGAACGTGGAGATGTTCCTGAATGTAGAGAAGAACCTGGTCCAGGTATGAGACGAATTTGCAGACGCTTGCAGTTGTTTCCATCCACGTTCTATAGGACCCAGAGTTAAAAAGCTGTGAAGGCAGGCCAGGGCATACACCGGACAGATCCACAGGCCATCACAAGGTCAACACACACACACACACACACACAAAAGTGATTTGAGTCCTCAGTTGACCTCAAATGATTTTAGGGCTCAACCTGGATTACCAAGATAACATGCAAGCGCAGGAAGAACATGCAAACTCAACCACAGAAATTCTCCAAATCTCAACCTGGGAGCAAACCAGAGAGCACGACACCGTGTGGCTCCGCTCACATTTGGTTTTCATTGGTTTTAATGAGCTGGTTTGATCTTGATCCGAATCTAGTGTTGAAATAACTGTCCTCATTCAGTGACATTCACTTTGTGCCCGTTTCACTTCAGCACAATGTGGCACTTTGCTCACACGTTAAACAAACTGCTGTAACTCCACCTGATTTCAAGCCGAGTCCATTTCCAGAAATGTAAACTTTTAGCATCAAAGTATTTTGCCGTATGAGTGTTTACTGTCATCTCAGGTGTTTCTTATCATTTATGTGAACTATAAAGAAAATTCATGTGTTGTTAGGTGAGCAGTGATAAACTGCGGCGTGAACATCACTGTGTGATCCTCTGACTTTATTCTGCTTTCCTTCTTCAGAATAACTGTCTGACTCGGCCCACCGTCTACCTGTCCACCGACATTGAGCAGAAACAGGCCAGTAAGCTCAAAGACATCATCAAGAGGCACCAGGTGAGCCAGCACCATGTTGTCTCGTCTATCGAGTGCAGAATATCTGATGACGCTTGGTCGCTTCTGCTGTAGTTTTTCATAAACATTATTGGTGGTTTTTGTTGTTTCAGGGTTCCATGACTGACGACAAGTCAAAAGCCACTCACCACATTTATCCCTCTCCAAGCCACCACGAAGAAGGTGGGCTACACACCATGTTCAGGAGCTTTCCCTCACTGGGATTGAGTTCAGATTGCTCTTATTTGGCTGGCTTGATAGATGTGTATGTTGAATTGCATTTTCTCAATCTGCTTAGCATGGAAGAATTTAGTAGTCTGAAACCAGTAACCTGAGGAAGGTGTTTTGTCTCAGAGGAGGAATGAGTGAAGTGCATGAGTCAGCTTTGGCTTTGCTTGTGTGTTTGCAGAGGAGTGGTTTCGCCCCGTCATGAGGAAAGACAAGCAGGTGCTTGTGCACTGGGGTCTTTACCCAGACAGGTGAGCGGACTATTGCTAACGTGGCGTCACACCAAGAGCTTTTGTATTTTTGGTTGGGAAAAGTGTCACGTTTACACAGCAACATCTCAAAAACGTGTGCGATTCCACACAATCTGCAGAAACACCGAAAACCATGTAGATTTCATGTAGAGCAACTAGTGGGTGCTGTTGTTTGTGTAATGAAACCACACATGCAGCAGAGAACAAAACATTGTTATTATGGTGACTGTCAAAATAAAAGTACCAAGTCCCAGGAGAATGGACACTTTCATCACACTCTGGAGGAAACATTGTTCTGATTGTCCATCTCCTGAGCATGTGCAGAATGACTATTTCTATAAGTATTTTATAGCAGCATTCCCACCTCTACCAGGAGACGAAGCCTCAGTGTTTCAACACGTTATGTTTTCAGTGACTCCGAGTACCGTTGTCGTGTAAACAGACACATGAAACACTACAATCAATCTGCGTTTTCACTTGAAAACTCTGTTTTTGCTCTTCGGTATTTTACTCTTCACTGACTCGTGCATGTTTTCTTGTTAGCTACGACACCTGGGTGTCGGCCAACGAGGTCGACGGGGACCTGGAGGACCCGCCCAGCACAGACAGGCCCTGGAAGGTAACGGACTTTAACCATCAAGTGATATAAAGCAGTCAAAGAAAGTTTGTTGGTTTCAAAGATGCTGAATTAACTGAGATTTCCCGTGATGACTTTTAGTGGTTGGTTAATTTTTACTGTGGATGTTGCAAAACTACATGGTAGTTTAATGAACAAGCCATCTCTTCACGAGGTTACTGTAAACATGTTGGATTTACCCACAAGGCTCATCTCCACCCATTATCCCACATATATTTACAAAGCATTTCCTCAAGGTTAGCAGAGCCAACAAAAGATAAAAACTGGAATGCCCCTCGAAAGATGAGGGTGATTCGTCACTTCCGCTGTCTCACTGGGGATAAAGTCAATTTGTGACGACAGTAGAACTTGAAGATTACTTCGGGGCCTCCCGCGGATCCGAAATCCAAAAGCATTCTAATTTTAGATTTTAATCCATAGAGGAAAATGAGAGCAGAATGAATAATCGTGTTGAGTTTTTAAACATGCTCTATTTTCCGGCGCTGATTATATACTATTTGTTTGCACACACTCTGATGGGGGTTAGTTTGTTTAATCATATTCAAACTTTAGGGTGAAACTTTATGGTTATTTGTTGTTTCTATCTTACTCCATTTAAAACTTGAACCCTAACCCATGTATTTGGCCAATTAAATGTGTGTAAATATCAATGCATTGAGGAAAATACAACAATGGAAAAACCTATGTAGTGTAGTTGGATTATAATACCTTTCAAGAAGACTAATTATGATGTGAGATGAGTAAGACAAGTTGAACCTAATATTAAAACCAGGTTAAAATGAAAGAAAACTGAAATGAAAACATAAAAGTAGTACATTGAAAACAGATGGCTGATGGAATAGTGAATTACATAATAAGGATTCTGAAAGAATAACAAAATAAAATAAGACTTTTAAAGTATTTGGTGTGAAATGAGAAACAATAGTATGTGTCACTGGTTTAGTCTCTGGTTTTCTGTCAATGGTGAACAACACGTCTGTACACGTGTCCTCAACAGGTTCAAGTCAAGTGGGTGTTGGACACAGACGCCTTCAATGAGTGGATGAATGAGGAAGACTATGAAGTGGACGAAAACAAGAAGTCAGTCTGCTTCCGCCAGAGGGTCTTCCCCAAAGAGGAGGAGGTAGGTGGTAGTGAGAGGGGGGGGGGGGGCATCCTGGATGTGCACCTTTTGTTTGTTCGTACGTCTTAACAAGAGTTACTTGACGACGGCTGCGCCGAATGGGACGTTGTTGGTTGTGGTTGAATGTGTTGGTGCCGTCAGTGTGTGTTGATGCATGCTGCTGCGCCACCGCCGCTCCCGGCTTCAGCCTGTTTGTTGCCCATCCTTCTCAGACCTTTCCTCACACCTCGTCTCCCACTGATCAGCCTCAGGGTTTCTGTCCCGTAACACCAAATCCAGTTCGAACCATTCACAGAAGAGAGGTGGTAAACCCTGGTAGGATGGGGGGTGTTTACTGTACTTCTCAGACGGGGAGCCGCCGCATGATGGGCGTTAACTGCAGTGACGGAGCGACGGCCACTTTTTAAATCTACCTCCACCCGTGTTTTAAACCAACTATTCTTTGAAGACGGGTTCTTCTCAACACAGTTACTATCAATCTAGGAGAAGAACGATCAACCTCTCAAGCAAATTTGTGTCGCCAATTTGTTTTCGATCACGCCTACGAACTGGAGGAAAGCTAGAATATCCAGAGTATTCCACGTGCAAGATAAGAAAAACACAGCCAGCAATTCAGCTGGTGATGTCCTGTCATCCTTTCATTGCTCCCCACAAGCCCGTTTCTGAAGAATAAAATGTCTGATGTGAATTGAATAAAAATATAAATGAAATCAGTTTCTAGAGGCCCAATCCCTCCTTGTAGTCCACGTGCTGGGCTTTGTAATAAAAACAAAAACACCAACCATCAAAGTAGCTTTGGGTTCAGTGTGACTAAGCCCAAGAAACAGTCACAAGTAAAGCAGCACAGTATATTTCTAACTGACAGCACGTGTATGACAAAGCCTTAACAAGGATTAATGATGTATGATGGAGTTAAGAAAGGTAAAGAAGTGTTGACAGAAGTGAAGCATTCTCCTAAATAAACAAAGTTAAATGTACATTTTCAAATCTAAACTTTGTGTTGTCTTTGCGGCACGGTGCCGGTCCACAGTCTGGTGTTACATGTATTGTTACATGCACTTATTTTCTTTCTTTTCTTTTTTCCAAGGTTAAAAGAAATAACTGTTGGTGGTCGTGCTATGCTTGTAGCAGTGAGAAAACTATTACAACACACTAACATTTCTATAATCCAGACACACGAGAGAGCCCGTCTGTGCATTGAAGTACAATTTATTGCATTTCAGGTGAATATTGGAATAGAAATAGCTTAGCGATGTCTTGTGCACCACTGTTTATGGAGGTAGGAGGAAAGTGTCGGTTGACTTTCAGCACAAGGTCAGCATCAGGCTGAAGGTGTGTCAGAGTGGGCAGGAACCCTGGTCGTCCCCTCCACCTCCACAGCATCCCTCCTCCCCGCTGTCGTCCTCCCACCGCTTCCCCTCCTTCTGTGTGCGACCGTTCCATCCTCTCATTCTGCGGCTCTTTCTCTCATCCTCCATCCCTCGCTCCCTGCTCCGCACGGGGTTTGTCTGATCAGTCTTCCCGTACACCCGATCGCAAGGAGCGCAAGGCCAACTCCGCCGGCAAGAAGAGGAGGCGCTCGCCCTCGCCGCCCAGCACTCCCGCCGAGTCTCGCAAGAAGGGAGGCAAGAAAGGGTGAGAGAGACGACCTCCTAGCGACGCTTCTCTGCCGCCAGTTGAGGCAAAGAGCTTAAACGATCAAATCAATGAGAATGAATGCAAATGCGTTGAAAGCCATTCTTCAACTTCATCTTTATGACTTCCTGCAAGCTCTTACAGCACTTATCCCTCGGCACCTTCTATTATTACTCCGGACTCCAGTCTCTCAGAAAATGGCTTTTAGGATTGTCTATAATTTTCTAATCCAGCCTTTTTCTTGAAATGTCTGGGCACTTGAGTTTTAAGTGACCATTAAGGTAACGAGACAAAGGGTCGAGAGCTATTTTCATCTGTGAATTATTGCACATTTGCTATTATAGACTGTTTTTATGACACCGGGGCACATCAGAGTAATGTGCTTGGTCAGATAAATCTTTGAACACGGAGCAACAGTGGTGCTCGGTGGTTCTCGCAGGCATACATCTCCTGGACGGAGCTCGGTTGTGTTGAGATTTTGCTGCTGGTATTTATACGTCCGACAAAGTTTTAGTGTTCCAGGCTTTCCTCTTTAATGTGTGAATTGTGTGTCAGAAACCCGGGACCTCACTGGAAACGCCGAGGCCACAGAGGTGAGGAGGAAGACACAGAGGAGGACATGACCAAGGACCTGGACGACTCGTCGGCCGGGGCCAGCCTGGAGGACGGCAGCGTGTCCAAGAGCGGTAGGTGGAGAGGGGCGCTTCACATTTTCTGGTTCATTATGCAGAGATTCAAATGACCATAATGGAATGCATCGGCATATTTCTTTTAAATTTTAAAAATGTTGCTTGCTTTGATTTCCCAGTAGTCAAAAGCCAATTGTACTTTTTTTTTTTTATCAGTGATGCTAATTAAGAAAAAAAGGCTGAAATATATTAGATTGTCACTCACTTGAAATTTCTAGTAAGATCTTTTAACAACTAACAGATGTGAAGAGTTAAGTTTGTTCTGAATGGTTTTTTTTAAATAATGATACACATCTTGTCTGGGTGTCAACGGGTCGTGAGACGGCAGAACAACACATCCTGATCCTGGTTTCCTTGTCAACACAAATTTCACAATAACGGCTCACATGGTTCAACCCCCCCCCCCCCCCCCCCCCAAAAAAAAATCCCTTGTTTTGTGTGACAAGTTAACATGAGTCTTTTGCTGCTAATCTTGTGTGATATTTGGAGTTCAATGTTTTCAGTTCATCCCTAAACATCCCTGCAGATATTTAAACACATTTATATTTTCTGGGTGTGTTTAAAGTGTAGATCAGGCGTCTCAAACACACGGTCAAAATCCGGCTGCCAAGTCAAAAAGTCAGTTGTAAAAATGAGAGAAAATCAATTTATTTAGAGCAGCGGACACTGAGATCATCACGAGCTAATTAGCATTAGCCACAAAGCCATGCAGCCTCAGTGAGGCTGGGAAAACATTCACAATGCAAAATGTTGTTGTTGTTTTTTTCATGTCATATCTTTTTAGACTTTTGTGAGAATGTAGACATGTTCATCACCTATACTCTGCATTATGACAAAGAAGAACTTTACCGTTTAGATTTAAAAGTTGTAATGGCATTATTTTAGATTAGATTGGACTGAATTGTTTGATATCCCTGACATGGATTAATACGTCCTGTTATTGTTGGTCTGATCAGCACAGTGTACATGTTTCATTCTGTTTTCAAATACAGCATCAATGTATGTTATTAGTTTGAATCTGCTCCACATATGGTAGCATTCAATAGCAAGCAATTTGTAATTGAACTCTTTTGTGTTTTATAAATGTTTTGTACTTTTATCACAGAAAATGTAATCAATTTGGGCCATTTATCTATTTTACATGTACTATTTGATTTATGCTTCTTTTATGTGATCATGTTTCAGTCATACCATGTTCTTCTTTTAAAGCAAAGGCATCACGTCAATTCACGTTCAACATTTGACTGAAATATTTGGAAGATGAGAAAATGAAGCGAGAGACAGAAAGTCTCTCCCTCAGACAGAAATGCTGTCTTCCAGTCAGAGAAGCAGAAAAATGGCCCAAGGATGTTTGTATTTTTTGTTCCACTTTCCTCTTAAGGCTCCTGTGAAAACCAAACACACAATCCTGAATAAAAACACTCTTTTTAGACCAAGTCCCATTTTCAACGTCCCACTTTAGTCCTTAAAAAAAAAAAAAAAAAAAGCCTACACACACATCCATTCGCTCCATTTCAACATCCTCCTTTGCAAACCGGAGTGCCGGTTAAAGCCTGTGGCTGAATTAGACTGGCTTAGACTTCTTTTTTTTTTTTTTTCTAATTGAAATTTTTTATCCCGTCTTCGGGACTTTGCTTTGTTCATCTTCTCTCCTTTTGTTCCACGGCAGCAAATTCAAAGAAAGACAGCGAGAACACTCCCGTCAAAGGAGGAAATGTGGCCGACTTGGGTATGTGGAACTACTCGTGTTTCTGTCCGTTTCACATCAATGGGCGGAATTAATGAATTTGTAACTGTGAACCGCCGCTTCATGTGAAGTGCCTCGTCTGAAGTCTGCTTTTATTTCCATTTCCTTCACCAGATGACATGGAAGACGACTCGGTGCTGTCTGGTGGAAAGGTAGGAGACAAAGAACAAAAATACATTTTCATCCTATCAAAAAGTAATTATGCGTTCATGTGCGAGAGTTCAAGACCAGATCCAAGATATTATTGCTATTAAACTGTGTTGTAGCTCATTGTTGTGCAATGAAGATGTTGTTCAGTTCACAATGTTTTACTTTTCGCTCGTCGTTTATCCGAGAGCTGAAACTCTGCAGGTCTTCGTGTTGTTTGGACATCTTTCACACTATATATTTAAAGTCTAACTCTACCAATATTTCTCATGATTTGGTAAACAAACCATTTGTTGTGTGAGTCATTTCACAGGTAGTTTGAAGAAACTCGAGTTTTCTCTTTATCAAAATTCAACTTGTGAAGCGTTTTCTTATTGAGCTATTTTTTGCTTTGCTCATGTTGGTATTTTTAACATTTGACCAAGAGATGGAACCAAAATAGGCTTTAAAACGGTTGTGACATATTTCCCAAGACACAACTTCCACAACAAGGTTGCTGTACTCCGTTAAATGCAACATATGGCATGTTGTGGTTTCAGCTAAAACTATAGATAAATGATTGTGATGTGCAAATAAATTAACACCTGCTGCACAGGTATCGCACTTTTTGCATTTCTAAGTTTATTAAGATCAACATTCAAGTGAATTTAACATATTTGGACCCGTTGGACCATTTTAACTGCAATTACACTAGCTTTGATTTTACTTGACAAAATGTGTCAAAACATTTCCAGTGTTCTCCAGATGCAGGTGTTCAACGCTCCTCATCATGGCTACATTCTGAACTTTGAAAGGAGGGTGGGATCGTTGCAGATCAATCTGGTTCTTTTATTGCAGCGAACATTGAGAAAAGTTTCAAAAGAGTCTCGGTGATTTCTTGGTCTGTCGCCAGGACGATGATGAACAAGGCAAAGGTGAAGTGAACCGGCTGCTGGACGCCAGCGAGGACAACGTGACGGAGCAGACGCACCACATCATCATCCCCAGCTACGCTGCTTGGTTTGACTACAACTGGTAGGTGCTAGAAGTCTGACCTGTATTCATAAATATGCAAGCACGTACCATCTGAGGCCACTAGGTGGCACTGTAAGGCAGCAGAATGCCGCTACAGGAGCTCTGAAAAACCTGTTACTATTGTGTTTGAACTAACGAAGCAAGCAAAATGTCACCGAAAACAAGAAGCTGCACGGTCCAATTTAAATTCATATGGGTAAAATATGCAGCAGAGAAAAATCGGTGTGTGAAAAGTTATGAGGGACTGGAGCAAAGCAGAGAAACTATTTCCACAATGAAAGAAACGAAGAATGTTGGACTTGTACGGTGTGACCAATACATGGCTTTATCCTCTTCGTGACACTTAAACAGGTCCTACTTCAGATCATGTGTGGCTTTTATGTCAGACAAGATAGTAGATCACATGATTCCAGGTCTGATTTTTAGAATTGTTTTCATCTTTTGTTCAGTATTGAGACGAACATTTATGTCTCAGATATGAAATGTCCTGTAATGCTGTATATAGAATTATGCCTTAATGAGTGTTGCAGGACTTGAAATCATCAATCATTCCAGCACTCAGACAAAAAGGAAGTTGAGGCCCTAACTTGGGAGATTTGATGTCCGATTAGCATATTTAGAAATGTATTCCTTTGCATGCGTCTTTGACACTTTTTTTTTCTTGTAGCGGTGGCTCCGTTTTTTTAATCTCAAGTTAAAAAAAAACAACATTTGGTGATGTTGTCTGCCCTTGATTAATGTTTTTGTTTTTCTTTCCAGCATCCATGAGATCGAGCGGAGAGCCCTGCCCGAGTTCTTCAATGGAAAGAACAAATCCAAAACCCCAGAAATGTCAGTTGATTCACCCACCAACTCTCCACACAGTTCCAGTTGTGGTGGTGTGTGAGCGTGGCTCACCCAGAACACGTTCTCTTTCTCTGCTAACCACACTGTGGTTCTTCTCCTCTCTGCAACAGATACCTGGCCTACCGCAACTTCATGATCGACACGTACAGGCTGAACCCTCAGGAGTACCTCACCTCCACCTCCTGCCGCAGGAATCTGACCGGAGATGTTTGCGCCATCATGAGGTACGCTAGGTTCATCTGCTCTTCACTCGTCTGGCTGCTTCGTCATCAGATTCTCCCAATAACTCAGACATATTCATAGTCGTTAAACGGTAGTTGGAACTATGTGTATTGAATGTGCAAATATAGTTTAAGCAACTAAGTGAAATACAATAAATATACAAGACTCTTGTTTAATTCCTTTGTGAATTTACTGTCCAAAACAAGGGATTAACTCTTGGGTTTGTTGTCCGTTCCTGAAGGGTCCATGCCTTCCTGGAGCAGTGGGGTCTGGTGAACTACCAGGTGGACTCTGAGAGTCGCCCCTTGCCCATGGGCCCCCCACCAACACCCCACTTCACAGTGCTGGCTGACACACCGTCCGGCCTCATCCCGCTCAACCACAGACCCCCACCTGTAAGCACAGCCTGAATATGTAGGGGGGTGTCTGGGGTTGTTCCACAAGATAATATCGTGGTGATGAAAGATGATTCAAGGAAGGAGCATCAAGACACGCTTGTAATGCTGCCAGAAGTTTCTATCCAGCCAGTATAAATGTGTTGCATAGTGTCGCACCAGATGTTTTTTTTTTTTTTTTTGGAGGTTGGATAGGGAGCACAGACCTCCAGGAGAGAGAGACTCAAAGAATGACATGCAGTGGTGATGTATGAATGTGTGACTAGTGAAGAGATGAATCAATCTTGGTGCATCGAACTATGAGCTTTATCAAACTGGAAAGTTTTAAAGCCTGATTTCAAAAGTATTAATGTGTGTTGGAGACTTTTATTCTACTTCTAGACACTAAAGAAATTCCCATCCAGCAACACTTCAAGAACAAAGTGTTCTGCTGAGATCGTACAGTATTAACACCTCTTTCAGAAAGGTTATAGCCTGGTTTTAAAAACATCGCGGTGAAATGATATCCAGTATAAGTCGATTTAACATTAATCTAATGTGATAAGAGCTCAATTTCATTCTGATTTACATGAAGACACAGACCTGTTTTCCTGCTCAGCGTGTTTGAATCAGATGTTTGTACATAAACAAGGTTAATTTCGGTCCGTCCAGATTCCTCCTCCACAGCCGATGCCCAACTTTGCAGACAAGGGGAAAGACAAAGCCATCGACTTGCAGAACTTCGGCCTCCGCCCCGACCTCTACAAGAAAAACGCCAAGGTGTGCATGCAAGTCGTGTGTAAATCTGGACGTGTTTTACTCAAGAGTTCCTGTCCTCTCGTTTTGTTTTTCCAAAATGTTTACACGTTGTCTGATGTGTCTGCAGGGTAAGCCGGTCAGCACCACCAGAGACTGGACCGAGCAGGAGACTTTACTCCTGTTGGAGGTGAGTTCAAAACAGAACCAGACATTGGAACTGTTTCACCTCTCCTTCATCACACTTTTTCTTTTTAATTTCCTTCTTATTCATCTTTTGAATCCTTATATTCTCTACTGTTGAGCTTTTTTGTATCGCCCCTACTGGATTTTTTCTTTCTTTTTTTCCCCCACAGTTCTTGCCTCCATTGGTTTGCTTTAATCTGATCTCACATCTTTAGCTTTTCCTAAACACAAACTTCCACCCCCCCACCTCCTTCCAGGCCCTGGAGATGTACAAAGACGACTGGAACAAAGTGTCGGAGCACGTCGGTTCACGCACCCAAGACGAGTGCATCCTTCACTTCCTGCGGCTGCCCATTGAAGACCCGTACCTGGAGAGCACGGAGACCACCCTGGGCCCTCTGGCCTACCAGCCCATCCCCTTCAGCCAGTCCGGGAACCCCGTCATGAGCACCGTAGCCTTCCTCGCCTCGGTCGTCGACCCCAGAGTGGCTTCTGCCGCTGCCAAGGCAGCTCTCGGTGAGCGCTGATGAAAGAACAACGTTTCTGTTTTGGAGGAAAGTAGGACGGTGACACGGGGAATAGACGTAGTGAAAAGTCTTTTCTATCGACTTCAAGCTGCTTCAGTGTGAGTGGGTCCTGATGTTAGCAAAACATTTAGTTATTGCTTGTAAAAAGAAAGTGGAGTATTTGGGATCAACCATCCAAAGCAGTTGATGTTAAAGAAGGAAGAAGACGGTAAAGAAAGGTGGATGATGATGAGTCTCAGGAATTAATATGTCAAAGAACAATCCCGATAATTGAAGGTCTACAGGATGTAGTGGGACCAGCGATATTGTATAATTTAAAGATGGAGGCTTCTAACTAAAGACAGAAGGCTAAAGTTTCAGTGTCAGAGTGCAGGATGTGGAGGTTTTGAATGCAGTATGAAGAATTAGTAAACTCGAGGGACCGATCATGTTGGACAGTTTGGTGGGAAACTGAGAAAAGGTTGAGATGTCGTGTGTTTGAGGGTGAAGCTGCCAGACAGGAGAATAGTGAGGGGGGACATGAAGGCGATGGTGTGTGAAAGGAGGATAGAGGAGGCGTTTTGCCACAGTAGATCATCTATTTCCAACACCCTCTAACAGGAAAGTTAATCACAAAGTACTCCTGAAACAAAAGGTTTTGTCAATTATGATTTGATTTAGGCTTTAAAGCAGTGCGTTGTGAAGTTATATTGAATGTGTGATTGAACTCAATGTCACGGGGAAAAACCCCCAGATCTAAGCGGCCTCTTATTAGAGTAAATGAATGTTATATTTACCTGATAAAACATCAGGCTGACGTAAAAATCGAGATGCATTCATGTGTTCAACAACCTAACGTGTCCATCAGACCCGCATGCTGATGAGCATCACGTATTAAGTATTGATGTTCTATTTGAAAAGATCAATAACTATTCCCTCTGTGCTTGCAGAGGAGTTCTCTCGTGTGCGTGAGGAGGTGCCTGCCGAGTTGGTTGAAGCGCACGTGAAGAAAGTGCAGGAGGCGGCGAGGAACACGGGCAAAGTGGACCCTGCGTTTGGTCTGGAGAGCAGCGGCATCGCTGGGACCGCCCCCGAGGAGCCGGAGAAGACTGGTGAGTTCTACTGAACCATGTGGAACTGGAGCTCTAACATAGTGTTATGCATCTTTTAATGAGGCACTGCCACGCGTTTTAACACTTCACCACTAGAGGGCAGCAGATGGTAGCAAAAGAGAGTGCGTGCGTGTGTGAGAGAAAGAGCAGTAGCTCATCCCTAATATCCTTTGGAGGAAAAAAAAAATGTATTACTGATAATGTAGCAGGCGATCACGTCTTGTTTTCATTAGAAAGTGACGTGTGTGTGTGTGTGTGCTACCCTGGTAACCAGTGGATTAAAGCAGTGGCAGATGGGGCAGGGGTGTGGGAGGAGGGGTAAAAATGGGGAACAGAAAACTGGGTCATCACACACTGCCATGTGCTTATCGCTTTCTCTCTATTTGGCTTTGTGCTTTCTTTAAAAAAAAAATTGCCCTTTTTCATACACACACACACACACACACACACATCCACCCTGATTTGCAGTCATGTGTTATGCTTGAATTAAAATCCTCTTCAGCCTGGACGGTAATCAATCAGCGTAAATGTGCCTCGCTGGGCCTGAAGCAGGATCAATAGTCAAACTCTTAACACACGCTCAAGTGCACCCCTGACATGCTTTAACACTCAACAGTACTGATGTATCCCCCCCGTCACGTGTGTATTTGGACGTTAATGTGAGCAGATGTTGACACACACACACACTTCACGCTGCTTCCTGTGCATCCACTCAGTCAAAATGCTTTTAAGCATAAATCCCGCTCCTTTGTTTACTTTCATGAATCGATACTCGTGTTTTTTTCTCTCCAGAGCCTCTCTTGCCTCTTGTCATTGCTACAATCATTGTGTATTTGAGATGCAGTTTTATTTATTTTTTTGTATGTGTGTGTTCTACTTTCAGAAACGGCAGAGCCAGAAAAGATGGACACTGACTCGGACTCCCAGCAGGCTGATAAGGTGAGACTCCACATAAATTCTTCTTTGGTTAAGGAGTCATTGTGTGTGATTTCTTTTCGTTTAGAAACACAATAGCATACAAAACAAAAACCTGTGTGAATTAAATCCGTGAATATAAATGAACCTGATTTCCACCACACCCAGCTTTTTTTGAACACAAGTTATTATTGTTGGAGTGTCCTGGGGTTTTTAACATTACAAGATATGATTGTTGGCTTCAGTCTGAATCTGGAGGCAATAAAAAGCACAACTCCCTTTGTTTTTAGACGTAGTCTGCTGATGCACACCAGGATAAGAAACAGTGGAAGGATGATTACTAGATTACAACAACCACAAAAAAGCCTTAACCATCAAAATGACTCTACTTTGCCTCTGGGTCAAAACCAGCCTGCAAGAGGCTCCAATTCAGCCAAACCACCAATTTCAAAGAAGGTGACAGGACAGTGAGAGCCAAACTCGGTGATCGTTGGTGTCAGACGTTATCCAGCTCTGCCCACATTGTTCACTTCATCCATCCGTTTCTCCACACTGAGTGTTTCCACTCGTCTACATTCAGTCCTCAGTCACCTGCTGTGGAAAAGCCCAGTGGCCATTGTCACGTCATGTTTCCCTCGATGCGCTGGGAACACAGAAGCCCATGACGTCCTCATTACCGTCCATTAACTGGCGTCATGGGTTTTGTTTTTCCAAGCCACTGTGATTGTTTCCAGAACGTGACTGAGGAGATTCCATCCTTCTCGTCCACTTCATGCGCTTCACCGTAGACTTCAACCTTTTCACCCATACAAATGAAGACATGAGCAAAAGGGGAAAAGATCATTTGTCCCTTTAATCGGCCTCGTTGTTGTCTGTCAGGCCGAGTTAAAGGACGAGGCGGAGAAGCCCAGCGAGTCTGCGGAGAAGAGCGACAAGACGGAGGCGACGGAGAAGGTGAAGAAGGAAGGAGGCGAGGCCTCGGAGCGCGAGGAGGAGAGTGAAGAGGTCGGCGAGGCCAAAAGCTCTCCAGCAGGTAAAAGTGACGTCACATCAGCAGCTCAAAGTACCACAGTTTGGTTCTAAGTGGAGCCTTTCTTGGATATTTAAATGTTATTTATAGTAATGATTGGATTGGAGTTTAGGCGCTTTATTAACTGGTCATTGAATATTTCAAAATGCTGAATGAACGTGAAGCAGAGTGTCTCTTCATCACTTCATTAACACTCATGAGCAATAGCAGCTAATCCAGGGACTTAATTTTGGCATTATGGTGAGTTTAAAACCGTTAAACTTTATTGTTCTTCTCTTTGTGCACCTGTTTTAGTTTCTTTCACACTCATTGATAAAACTGTAGCTGCACACTGAACATGACACAAAGAATATTTAAATTACTAAAACGTTTTTTTTAAATATATATATATATATATATATTTATTTAAAATCAGTTTTTCTCAATAGGAAAGTTGTCTCTTATTCGAATTGCCACATCAAGATCAACCTTCTTCACTTGTTTCCAATCCAGTAAGAGCACTGGAATGTAATGAGAACTAAAAGAAATGACAAAAAAAAGATATAATATAGAAAACAAAACATTAAAAAAACACAAGTTGGCAAAAAAAAAAAAAAAAAACCCTGAACAAAGAAAACTCAATCGACTGTTAATTGAACAAAGAATTTTTCAGAAGCCTCTCGGTGGTCTTTTCCTTTGGAGCAGCTAAACCTCCATAACTAGGATTCCCTGTGGTCGGGAGTTGAAACGCTGCTTTCAAATGTGAAAAAAGTCAATTTTAAGCCTTGGGATGTCTTTACCCGTCAGAAAAAGACAAAGAGGAGGCGATGGAAACGTCGTCCTCGGAGCAGGAGAAGGAGAAGGAGGAGAAGGCCGCTGCAGAAGAAGGAGACGACAAGAAGAAGAAGCTGGAGCACGACATCGGCGAGGGAAACATCGCCACGGCGGCGGCGGCTGCCCTGGCGTCCGCCGCCACCAAGGCCAAGGTGAGGCCGCCGGAGCGGAGCAAGGGGAGATGCACCGCGCTCACTGAAACGCTGTGTTTATCTTGGAACGCTGTGCTTCCTCTCAGCACTTGGCGGCGGTGGAGGAGAGGAAGATCAAGTCCCTGGTGGCCCTGCTGGTGGAGACTCAGATGAAGAAGCTGGAGATCAAGCTGAGGCACTTCGAGGAGCTGGAGACCATCATGGACCGCGAGAAAGAGGCTGTGAGTACAACGAGGAGCTGCCGCGCTCTGAATGTTGGCGTCCGGCGTGACGCCAGGGAAGCTCTGGGTTTTAATCCTCCACACGGTTCATTAACAGAAGCTCATTCTGCAGCTGGGTGAAGTGTCAGACACTCGTCTGTCTGTGGGAATGAAGCTTCTCTTAGTGTGTGTGGTTTCATTACACACACACACACCGGAAAACAAAGATACAGCACCAACTAGTGGTCGGCATGCTAACTACATATTCATCATTTCTGCCGCTATCCTCGAAACAGATTTTCACGCAAATATGATGCTTTTCACTTGAAACTTTGTCATGTAAACTGGTCCAGAAAGACTCCAATATATGTAAAGTATAGTCGGTGTTGGGAAGACGCTCAACAAACATACCTGCCGACCTGATGTCCAGTTTTCAGTTACTCGCCTGGTTTCACAGTCACTGAGGGTCATTTAAACATGATTGCATCAGGTTTCACCTGAAATCACAATGTAGGAAATATCAGATGCCTGCATTTAGTCCCTCTATTGGGGATCAACGTTCCTGCTTTACGAGGTTTAAAGGAACCAGATTCCCTGCAACACGAGACACCAAGAATGAAGTGGTCTCTATGAACACTGTCATTTTGAGAGAGAAATCTTAAAGTACATATAAATCTAAAACCAGGATGGAAGTGACGGCAGATGATTGGTAAACTCTGATCAGGGTTCACCAAACACCACAGAGTTCTCAAACAACATGAATAAATTCATAAATCGTCGTAATCACACCTGGGCAGAGATTGACACACGACCACCACGTATACAAAACTCATTTCTTTTTTAGAATCTTGTTTTGTGTGCAGAGGAAATTCCCTGCCAAGTCAAAGCTGCATAACAACCGCTGGCTGTTCAGGATGTGTTTGGTTCAGTGTAGAAGAGCTTCTTTCACATTATTGTGAACATTTCCTGGCTGTCACTAAAAAAAAATGGCCAGAATTAAAGCCGGACAAACATTGATTGGTGTTTTCCTGGACACGGTGCACAAATGTTAATATTTCTCCGAGGTTGGAGGGGCTGAGCAGCTCGCCACCAACACCGTTTATTGTTGACTGTACAAATACCTCCGAACACAACTCAACTGAACTCTGAACACGAGTTAACGCAGGTCTGAACGGCCCCGAGACGACACTGACTGTTGACTGGGATTCTGCTCGTTGTTGGTGGTAAAACTGATTCACATTAGAAACGGCTTGAATCGACCCCGTGTCACAGTGCTGTCGTTGTCTTGGTGTTATTAGAAGCTATTTCCTTCATCGGCGATCCAACACGTCTTTTCAATTCTTATTGCTCTAATGAAAAGGAAGCACAGCTTTGATTCTGCTGGACGAAGGCTGAATTGCAAATAAACTGTTTTCCGAGAACTTACAGGGATGTTTAGTGAAGCGGCTGCAATGGTTACCTGACTGTGTGTGTGTGTGTGTGTGTGTGTGTGTTGGTCCAAAGAATCCCTGGAGACGCTGTCGAGAGTGTAAAACTGTGTTTCTGCTGCTGCAGCAGTGGGAGCATCGCCCAGTTTCTCAGCTGTAAACGGTGTATAAACAGTGTGTAAAGAAGCTTTCTGCCGGCTGGAGGACAGGAAAAGCTTGTCGTAGTGCAGAAGACAAACACAAAGCAGTGCAGCACTAAATCCAAGACTTCGCACAACGGTGGGCTCAGGGAACAGACCCCCAACTCAACACAACTGTTTCACAAACACCAGTTTAAAAACTTGTTTGCATTGTGAAGCTTCCAAGGACAACTTGCTGGAAAACAAATGCTCAAATCTCCATGTTTGAACAACGAACCGCAGTGTCTCTGTACCAAAACCACATGGTCAGAATCGCTTCCATTTATTAAACGCTCTCATGTTTCCCTTTCTGAGGTGAGACAAGTGACCATATTTAATATTTAGTCGTCTAAAATGTGTCTCGTGTTGAATTCTAGCTACATTAGGATCTTTAATTCTCAAACAAACGGGAGACAGAATGTGCACATCGGAGCCATAAAGAAGCGCTGGAGAAGCTCTGGGCCTCATTTAATGTCCTGTGAACATGAAGGAGGTTCAACTCGTTGGTGCTTTATTACAACATAAAGAATAGAAGGAGGAGGATGTGTGACAAGGTGACTTCAAAATACAATAGAGAGGAGTCAATCCTCCACAAGTACTAATCCCCAAACCAGCCACATCTGGAGGGTTAAAAATTAGGGTTGTAGGCTGGAGGGTTCTAAACATTGTTTATGTGATGATGCCTCGGAGTACCTGGGGGAAGTTCTTGTGTCACTTGACCATTTTTACTGCAGATTATTGATTCTGACCAAAGAAAATCCAGGAATGATTGTCGTCATGCCACAATCCAAAAATCTGCTGATCTGCGTATTAATCTGAGGGAATCTAAATCGCATTGTCATTATTAAATACAAATCTCACATACAAACCAGATAAAGCAACAAACATTGATAAATTGTAGAAACGTCTGGAGCATGAAGGTTGTAAAACAGACTTTGTCTGCAGCTCCCATTAAAGATTCTTCACTGGTGCATTCAATGTTTCTGCTGCTCAGCATTTGAACTCAGCACTTCCTAACGTGTGTCCTGGTGTCCAGCTGGAGCTCCAGCGGCAGCAGCTGCTCACCGAGCGACAGGCGTTCCACATGGAGCAGCTGAAGTACGCCGAGATGAAGGCGAGGCAGCAGATGGAGCAGCAGGCTGCGGCCGCCGCCGCTGCAGCCGCCGCCGCGGCCGCCGCCGCCCAGGGGCAGGCGCCGGGATCCGGACCCCATCCGGGGCCCCCCCCACCGGGCATGCACCCGGGAGGACCCCCGCCACACCACGGAGGACCTCCTCACCACGGAGGGCCCCCGCTGGGCGCCGCCATGCACCCCGGGTACCCCCCGATGGGCCACCATCCAATGGCCCCCCACCACCCGGGACAGACGGGTGAGAGACGAGGACACCGGAGGTCCTGATGAAAAAGAGGTTGGATTAAAACCCAGTGAACCTGATGTCCCTTTGTCTCCTGGACTCTGCAGGACCGATGGGACCCGGCCAGCCCATGCCCGGACGCATGCTGTCCGGCCCGCCCCCCGCCGGCCCCCCTCCTGGAGGCATGCCGCCCATGATGCCCCCGCGTCACCCCGGGGCGCCCAACGGCATGTGTGAGTACAGACCCCCACCATCACACTGTTTGTATTGTGTGTGTAAACATGAATGAATTCATGTATTTTCATCCTTGTGCACATTGTTGAATAACACCAGTCAGCCTGAGTGTTTACACCACAAACAACCAAACAGGAAATACTTGTGCAAGTCCAAATGTTCCTGCGTGCCGAAGCTGGCGGCTCGCCGCTGCTCATCAGCGTCACGTCACGCTGTCAACCTGCAGCTGGGCGACGACGGTTCATCTCAGCAGTCTGAGTTTAAACGCTTGAAGAGATAAACCTTCAAAGTTTTCCTTTAAAAACAAAAAGTTCACTTTTTCAGTGAAAACACTGAAACGAACGCCGATCTTTACACGAACGTCTCAGTTTGATGATGTTTCTACTTGTGGCTCTACACTAATTTTCACACTGGTGTTTTACAAAGTCTCCTTCTCCTCTTCATATTTTGACACAAGGTGATTTCCAGTGTTTTTCTCTTGTCATTTTCATCAATATTAAAGAATCTGTAAAAACGACTCGCGGTGCCTTAAGTCTGGTAACCTCCTGTTCGGCTCGTCAGTTAAACTTGTTGAATGACGATGAAGAGTCGCTCCAGGTGGAAACGCCAACATGGTCCACAATGAGTGTGGATGATTTTCGCTCCATCGTGACGTTGAATAAACTCTCCATGTACTCTGCAACCGGAGAGACTCACTTTCATCTTCTCATAGTATTGTGACGTCCAGAGTCTGAAGCATTGGAACATAATTGGTCTTCACTGCTGTTTGCATTGTGCATGTTGACGTCATCTATGAGCAGAACAGCCTTAACAAAGCTTGCAGGGTTCAGGTTCCATGATCCTCTCTTCAGATTGGCTCCTGTTAGAAACCAGCCTCCGTTCTGACCTTTGACCCCGTCATGCTTCTCTCTGGACAGACCCTGGGCCTCCTGCTGCACAGGCCGAGGCCGTGCCTCCTGCTCCCGCGGGTCCTCCGGCGCCTCCCAGTGGACGAGTGGCTGACAACTAAGAGCTACACAGATACACAAGAAAGCGCGCACACACACACACACACACACGCACACACGCACACACACCCCCCAAACTGTTTTTGATCATCAGCCCTTTTCAGTGGCCGTTGCTACTGGCTCAGTGTTTCCCCCTCAACACTCAAAACAACCATAAACTTCATAGACACACACACACACACACACACACACACACACACACACACACACACACACGGAGGCTTCCTCTCAGGGCACAGCGGCGAAGGGTCGTGTAGTAATAAACACTGTTTTCTGCTCTGTTGGCCTGACGGAGGCTGTGGAGAAACAATCCTCTGTACAGGAAATGAAACAAAGCAGACAGAACAGATTTTAAAACTGTCTGCCCCCCCCCCCCCCAATCGCTTCAGTTTTAAATTACACTGTAACCTCTTCCCTTCACACACACACACACACACACACACACACACACACACACACACACACACACACACACACACACACACACACACACACACACACACACACACACACACACACCTCGTCTGGTTCCTCCCTCTCTGAGACTAACACTAGGGGGAGCTAGTGAACCCTGGGGGGCCGGTTACACGCGTATATATGAGTGTGTGGATGCACAGGACAAGCCCATCTGTTACACACAAGCAACGTCATGACGCAATTACATGATTAACACACACTCAGAGGACCCAGCCTGCTCACTCTTGTCCAGTCGAGTATCTACCTCTCACTCCTCTTTGAATGATACACTGTAGTTCTGCGTGTGTGTGTGCGCGTGTCTGTGAACGTGTGTGTGTGTGTGTGTGTGTGTGTGTGTGTTGGACAGGGGAGGTGTGTGTTGGCGGTTTGTGCCTTTTTGATGACAAATGTCTCCAGTTGAGCGTCTTCACGGGCTCCAGAAGTAACGGAGTGCAGAAGCAAGGCAGGTGTCTGTACGGCCTGGTTCTGCTTCTCGCTACAGCAGCTTGTCATTTTACATTCTAGAGGCACAGCTGCTTTTTCCTGTTTCCCACTGAAACAAGCAGCAAAGTGCAGCTTTGATCACCATGAATGTTCGATAAAGACGTTCTAAAGTGAATGAGCATAATATAAATATAAATAAATGAAGCATAACGAGTCATTCCACAATAATCGATGGACCATATCGATTGACATGGTTAATTGATCATTTAGAAACAGGCGTCAGACAAATGTGGAATCAACCTAAAGTAGTTTTTTTTAGTAATTGTGTTCATATGTGACAAAACTTTAAAGCAAATGTTCCTCAAGGAATTTTTCCCATTTATTTGAGAATAAATCAGAATAATAAAAAAAAAAACCTATTAGAGTGTAAAACCAAGAATAAGTTTTACGACCAAAAATTGGGCACTAATGGCTGTTGAAGTGTATTTCGTGGTGATTAACCTCCACGACTCCCAGGTTATATATAAAGACTTTCAAACAGGAAGTTCATCGTTTGTGGATTTTAACTCGTATGTGACAAAATTGCAGTGAGTTGATTTTATTGTTGGAAGAAGCCGTGAACCAGGTGACACTCAGACCTGATGACAAACCACCACCGCTCCTCCTCGTCCTCCTCGTCCTCCTCCTCGTCCTCCCGTCACAACACCCACAGCACTCGACACACACACACACACACACACAGAAATGTTAGCTAAGCTGAGGCCAACACTGGAGGTTACACACACACACACACACACACACACACACACACACACACACAGCGACCTTCACTTGGCCTTTAGAGGTAAAGACGCTGTGGCTCGGTCGACTCCATGTATTTTAGGTGCTGATACTGTAGCAACCAAACCGCCTCTCTGCTCACGCCCGGCGCCGCCTACCTCGCCCCCCCCCTCCCCTACACACACACACACACACGCACAGTAGCCTCTTTAAAACTCAGCAATATCTACGTTTTGGTGCCCCCGCCCCGTGGGGGTGCCAGTTCAACTCTTCGTGACGTTAAAATGAGACGAATTGAATCAATTGTAGCGTAAAAAGAAAGAAATGCAGAACGATGCACAAATGAGACATTTCCAGGACGACTTGAATGTTTTGTGTCTCGTCGGTAGGAAACATTCAGGTGGACGTGGTTTAGTTGGATCAGAAGACGAGGACCTGAACGTAAAACACACTGAAGGTTGAGTCTCGTTCTGGGTTTTTGTTGTGACTCCCGTCCTTCAGACGGCTCCACAGTGAAGCTCAACACTTCCACCTTTGACACTTCACGTTTTATTTGACTTATGTTTTAAAAGCAGATCTTCTGCCTACGAATCTTGAGTTCCGTTAAAAACCTGCTGGTTTTATTGAAACTACCTGGTGTGTTTAAGCCCCTCCCCCTCCCCCGCTAAGCACTGTTAGTATCTCTGCTACCTCTTCCTCGCTCGTACTGCTAGCTACCTCTTCTAGAAGCCTTCCTCCTCGCTCTCTTGCTACCTCTCTGCACACCCCTTCGCTCTACCTCTCGCCCCCCTTTTTCTTCTTCCCTCTTTTGTAGTCGTGTTCCTTTCCTTCCCGCCGCCCGCCTGGACTGCTGCATCACCGACTGTTGCCGTCTTCTCCTGGAAGAAGAAGAACCCACGCAGACACACACTCGTCCTCCCGCGCCCTCGTTTCCCACTCCACCTTGTACCAGACTCATGGTGTGACAATATATGACACCCCCTACACACACACACACACACACACACACACACACACACACACACACACACACACACACACACACACACACACACACACACACACACACACACACACATATTATCTTTAATCGATGCTTTGTGTTTAATGTATTTTTAAGGAGAAATTTTGTGTAGATGGACATTTTCTCTGTTCTTTGTAGCATTTGTCCCCCCCACCCACTTTTTTTTTTTATTTTTTATTTTGTATGGGGTCTGTTGATACTTGGACCTAGATACTGTCGAATAAACTGTTTTGTACGAGATCAACGTCTCAGCTCTTCTGTTATTCGTCTCTAGTCACAACACAAACATCCAGAACGATCTGGGCTGCTTCGTTGAGGCTCTGCAGAGCAACAGTGTTAAATCTCCTTTTAGTTCTGTCGTCGTTTCTCCTGAAACGGAACCAGACTTTGGAGCGGTTCTGCCGATCGGACGACATTTTTTGGTTGAATGAAATTTTGGACTGTGACGTCGTGTCCACTGGAATCGACGAGGGAACCGTTGCAATTGAAACACTGGGAACAGTTTCTTGGGTTCCCCTCCCTGAGGCCTCAGCTCTCAGCCCCTCCCATATTTCTGTTGCGTCTGCTACTCTTCAGAAAATTGTTTAAACTGAAACTGTTTGCTTTGAGATCTTTACTATTACAGATTGGCGCCTCTCGCGGTTTGTTCTCTCCATGCATGTGTGTCGTTATTACAAAAACCAGCAGCTCCCTCTAGTGGCCCGACATGAAAACTACATTGTTTTCAGTCTTTCTGTCGTTCCCTTGTTAACCAGACATCGTTTTCATTCAGTCGTGTAAAAGCTGAAAACTTTTCTGAAACAAAAGCGGAACCGTTGTGTTTTCACGTGAAACGCCTTGGTAAATATAGAAATATTACATATTTATAAGCAGTTTTATCTTCATTTCTGAAGGGTTTTTTTTGTTTGTTTTTTTTGCTCCAGTATCTGTTCAAAAGTAACAAAAGCATCCAACTATAAAAGTATTTCAGCAGTTCTGTTCCTGATGCTAACAGCCTCTGATGCTAACGGCCCGCGGGTTTTGCCTCCTGCCGTCGTGTCCATGTTTCTCCTGCTCACAGCCGCTCCGGGAGGAGGACCTGGATTATCCGTCTCTTGCCTTTGTGTCGGGATTAGGGGCGTCTGCGGTAAAACATCTGCACGTCGAGCCTCCGGTGTGTCAGTCTCAGATTGTGGCGACACGTCGGATTTAATCAGCCGTTCTGGAGGGAAAGTGTTTTATTATGAAGTTTATAAAAGTTTCCAACCAACGTGTAGATGTCGTCTTGTAACGGAAAACCACAGATTTGATGATTAACAGCTTTTCTGCTGGATACCAAAAGGAAGCGGATGGTAATGGTAAATGTTTAGTACCCCCCGCCGCCATCCTGGGGGGTGAGTGTTTAGCTGGTTAGCTTTTCTCCTCGTAGCATCTGTGCTCCCAAAACAAAGTAGGCACAATGAGAGTCCCGTCACCATTTCCAACCTAATCCCAGCTGATGGCTGTAATCTGAAGGGATTTCTCCGTCCGCAGATTGACTGTGCTACCGGGGGGGTCGGGTGTGAAATTGATGAGCAGAATGATGTTGAGACACTCGTTTCAAATATTCCCCTGAAAATATTTTGAAAAAACTCACAATCTTAGGCTCCATTTACAAGGTTTCATGTGACACACTGAGCGATGTAGTTAGTCTGCCGGGCCACGGGAGGGCGCTGTCACTTTTTTTGTAATGAAACCATAAGGCTACGATATGGACGATAAAACTAGAACCTGGACGGCGAGTCAAACCGCTATGGGTCGGCCATGTTTGTTTACAGGCGCATGAGCAGATGGAAGTATTTACAGTGAGGGGGGAGGGGATGCACACGTGCCTCTGGTGTCGAGGGGGTCAGGGATCTGTTCAATCTGACAACTGGAGGTAAAAACTTGAACAAAAGCAGAGTTTCTCGGGTCGTCGATGCAGAATTGAGCAGGAATCAGGAGTTGAAGGACGTGTTCATTCGTTTAGGTCGAAGGTGTTTTAACACATTTGCCACAAAGACACGATCAGAAATGCATTTCTTCACTACGGTTTCCTGATTCAGCTGCGTCCCAAGAAGACTTTACGACGGGAAAGCTCAGAAAAAGAGTCATTCAACACTGATTGAGGAAAGAAATGAAGATGAATTTTGTGTACAAATAATCTGGATTTTTAATAAAATGTTGCAATTTTTCAAAATAATAGTCATTGATGCTTTTTTATGCAGCGGTCGCTGCAGTAGAAGGAGAGTTGTTCACTCTGGGTTTGTTTCTAAAGTAAAGGCATTTATTCAGGCGAGATGATTAAATGTGATGCAACAGATCTTTATGCTGCATAAAGTATTATAACGTAATAATGTGGTTTTTATAGCCATAAAAAAAGTTATTGAGGGGTGGATTGATTAAGACCAAGTAATACTGAAGAAATCCATGACCCACCACTGTTCCACAGGTAAAAAGGGCTGTTGTTCACTGACACTGATATATCATCTGCATAAGTATGATAGGAGAAGTTTTAATAGTTCATGATCAGAGCCAGAGGGAGCATGTAGATGTTAAATTAAAGCGGCTCAAGGATGGAGCCCTGAAGAACCCCACAAGTCATTTTCATGTGTTTAGATTCGTGCCGACCTTTTGAATCAGAACTGACAGGCACCGGCAGCCATTAGTTCGTTTTACCGAATGTGATGAGGCTCAGGTTTGATGGTGTTCCTGTACTGTGCACATGACTACACCCAACACGCAATTGGGTTTACAGTTTTTATCAATCACTTTGAGACTAGTTTCAGAACCGTGATGTCATTTTTCGCAACTCCAGATACAAAACTCACAACCAATGATCAGAATGCACTTTTTTTCCAAAACTCTCACACTTTTTTTCACTCACTTGGACACAATGCACAAAGACCAAAGATCATTTGATCATTGAACTTTAATCACCGGTTCAAAATGACACAACTTAACATCACAGTACAATCATTTCAGAATGCCATTCACACATTACATTTCTAATGACTGTCTATTCATTTCATTACAATATTATAACTATCAATTGATACAACTACTCAAAATGACAAGTAACTGTTGCATGTTAAAGCAGAGTATTGGAAACTGAGGATGAGCATGTTCAGATCATGACGTTTTCAGGATGAGGACAATGATTGACACGACCTGTGAAACCAATTCATTACTGATGATTGATCTGACCTTGTCGTATGACAGTAAGGAAGTGACAACAACATCTGTAGTGATACAACATGGAGCAGGCAGGTGGGAACCATGGAGGTCAAGTAGGAGGAGGAAGAGGAGGAAGAGGAGGAAGACGTGGTCAAAGGAATGGCAGAGGACCAGCACCCAGTTTGAGAGGTGTCCATGGTCCCGTTGAGACATGTGGGGGATGGGGTCGAGGACAAGGACCAAGACGGCAACGGCAAAGAGTCTCAATGAGATTATAGCAACAGTTGTTGATCATGTCATCAATCATGGTATGACAATGATTGAGGCAGCAAGAATGATACAACCAAACCTCAGAAGATCAACATGGCTTCAATCATGAGAACTTTCCACAATGAGAACCGCTGAGTGTTCAGCTGCACTACAGTAAACTTACAGTGTAGTACTGTAGTACTCGTACTGTCATTGTCAAGTTATTGTACATTGTACTACAGTAAACTTACAGTGTAGTACTGTAGTACTCTTACTGTCATTGTCAAGTTATTGTACACAGTACTACAGTAAACTTACAGTGTAGTACTGTAGTACTCTTACTGTCATTGTCAAGTTATTGTACACAGTACTACAGTAAACTTACAGTGTAGTACTGTAGTACTCTTACTGTCATTGTCAAGTTATTGTACACTGTACTACAGTAAACTTACAGTGTAGTACTGTAGTACTCTTACTGTCATTGTCAAGTTATTGTACACAGTACTACAGTAAACTTACAGTGTAGTACTGTAGTACTCTTACTGTCATTGTCAAGTTATTGTACACTGTACTACAGTAAACTTACAGTGTAGTACTGTAGCACTCTTACTGTCATTGTCAAGTTATTGTACACAGTACTACAGTAAACTTACAGTGTAGTACTGTAGTACTCTTACTGTCATTGTCAAGTTATTGTACACTGTACTACAGTAAACTTACAGTGTAGTACTGTAGTACTCTTACTGTCATTGTCAAGTTATTGTACACTGTACTACAGTTAACTTACAGTGTAGTACTGTAGTACTCTTACTGTCATTGTCAAGTTATTGTACACTGTACTACAGTTAACTTACAGTGTAGTACTGTAGTACTCTTACTGTCATTGTCAAGTTATTGTACACTGCACAATGTGCAGCACAGAGTAGGAAATGTGACTGTTACAGTAAAATGTGTTCTACAGTATGACGACAGGTTCTTCCTGTCAGATTCCTACAGAAATGAGACTCGACCCAATAGTGGAGGTAAACTCCTCACTGAGGAACAGGAACCAGTAGTGGAGGTAAACTCCTCACTGAGGAACAGGAACCAGTAGTGGAGGTAAACTCCTCACTGAGGAACAGGAACCAGTAGTGGAGGTAAACTCCTCATTGAGGAACAGGAACCAGTAGTGGAGGTAAACTCCTCACTGAGGAACAGGAACCAGTAGTGGAGGTAAACTCCTCATTGAGGAACAGGAACCAGTAGTGGAGGTAAACTCCTCACTGAGGAACAGGAACCAGTAGTGGAGGTAAACTCCTCACTGAGGAACAGGAACCAGTAGAGGAGGTAAACTCCTCACTGAGGAACAGGAACCAGTAGAGGAGGTAAACTCCTCACTGAGGAACAGGAACCAGTAGTGGAGGTAAACTCCTCACTGAGGAACAGGAACCAGTAGTGGAGGTAAACTCCTCACTGAGGAACAGGAACCAGTAGTGGAGGTAAACTCCTCACTGAGGAACAGGAACCAGTAGAGGAGGTAAACTCCTCACTGAGGAACAGGAACCAGTAGTGGAGGTAAACTCCTCACTGAGGAACAGGAACCAGTAGTGGAGGTAAACTCCTCACTGAGGAACAGGAACCAGTAGTGGAGGTAAACTCCTCATTGAGGAACAGGAACCAGTAGTGGAGGTAAACTCCTCACTGAGGAACAGGAACCAGTAGTGGAGGTAAACTCCTCACTGAGGAACAGGAACCAGTAGTGGAGGTAAACTCCTCACTGAGGAACAGGAACCAGTAGTGGAGGTAAACTCCTCATTGAGGAACAGGAACCAGTAGTGGAGGTAAACTCCTCACTGAGGAACAGGAACCAGTAGTGGAGGTAAACTCCTCACTGAGGAACAGGAACCAGTAGTGGAGGTAAACTCCTCACTGAGGAACAGGAACCAGTAGAGGAGGTAAACTCCTCACTGAGGAACAGGAACCAGTAGTGGAGGTAAACTCCTCACTGAGGAACAGGAACCAGTAGTGGAGGTAAACTCCTCACTGAGGAACAGGAACCAGTAGTGGAGGTAAACTCCTCACTGAGGAACAGGAACCAGTAGTGGAGGTAAACTCCTCACTGAGGAACAGGAACCAGTAGTGGAGGTAAACTCCTCACTGAGGAACAGGAACCAGTAGTGGAGGTAAACTCCTCACTGAGGAACAGGAACCAGTAGAGGAGGTAAACTCCTCACTGAGGAACAGGAACCAGTAGTGGAGGTAAACTCCTCACTGAGGAACAGGAACCAGTAGTGGAGGTAAACTCCTCATTGAGGAACAGGAACCAGTAGTGGAGGTAAACTCCTCACTGAGGAACAGGAACCAGTAGAGGAGGTAAACTCCTCACTGAGGAACAGGAACCAGTAGTGGAGGTAAACTCCTCACTGAGGAACAGGAACCAGTAGTGGAGGTAAACTCCTCACTGAGGAACAGGAACCAGTAGTGGAGGTAAACTCCTCACTGAGGAACAGGAACCAGTAGTGGAGGTAAACTCCTCACTGAGGAACAGGAACCAGTAGTGGAGGTAAACTCCTCACTGAGGAACAGGAACCAGCAGTGGAGGTAAACTCCTCATTGAGGAACAGGAACCAGTAGTGGAGGTAAACTCCTCACTGAGGAACAGGAACCAGTAGTGGAGGTAAACTCCTCACTGAGGAACAGGAACCAGTAGTGGAGGTAAACTCCTCATTGAGGAACAGGAACCAGTAGTGGAGGTAAACTCCTCACTGAGGAACAGGAACCAGCAGTGGAGGTAAACTCCTCATTGAGGAACAGGAACCAGCAGTGGAGGTAAACTCCTCATTGAGGAACAGGAACCAGTAGTGGAGGTAAACTCCTCACTGAGGAACAGGAACCAGTAGTGGAGGTAAACTCCTCACTGAGGAACAGGAACCAGTAGTGGAGGTAAACTCCTCACTGAGGAACAGGAACCAGTAGTGGAGGTAAACTCCTCATTGAGGAACAGGAACCAGTAGTGGAGGTAAACTCCTCACTGAGGAACAGGAACCAGTAGTGGAGGTAAACTCCTCATTGAGGAACAGGAACCAGTAGTGGAGGTAAACTCCTCACTGAGGAACAGGAACCAGTAGTGGAGGTAAACTCCTCACTGAGGAACAGGAACCAATAGTGGAGGTAAACTCCTCACTGAGGAACAGGAACCAGTAGAGGAGGTAAACTCCTCACTGAGGAACAGGAACCAGTAGTGGAGGTAAACTCCTCACTGAGGAACAGGAACCAGTAGTGGAGGTAAACTCCTCACTGAGGAACAGGAACCAGTAGTGGAGGTAAACTCCTCACTGAGGAACAGGAACCAGTAGTGGAGGTAAACTCCTCACTGAGGAACAGGAACCAGTAGTGGAGGTAAACTCCTCACTGAGGAACAGGAACCAGTAGTGGAGGTAAACTCCTCACTGAGGAACAGGAACCAGTAGTGGAGGTAAACTCCTCACTGAGGAACAGGAACCAGTAGTGGAGGTAAACTCCTCACTGAGGAACAGGAACCAGTAGTGGAGGTAAACTCCTCATTGAGGAACAGGAACCAGTAGTGGAGGTAAACTCCTCACTGAGGAACAGGAACCAGTAGTGGAGGTAAACTCCTCACTGAGGAACAGGAACCAGTAGTGGAGGTAAACTCCTCACTGAGGAACAGGAACCAGTAGAGGAGGTAAACTCCTCACTGAGGAACAGGAACCAGTAGTGGAGGTAAACTCCTCACTGAGGAACAGGAACCAGTAGTGGAGGTAAACTCCTCACTGAGGAACAGGAACCAGTAGTGGAGGTAAACTCCTCACTGAGGAACAGGAACCAGTAGTGGAGGTAAACTCCTCACTGAGGAACAGGAACCAGTAGTGGAGGTAAACTCCTCACTGAGGAACAGGAACCAGTAGTGGAGGTAAACTCCTCACTGAGGAACAGGAACCAGTAGAGGAGGTAAACTCCTCACTGAGGAACAGGAACCAGTAGTGGAGGTAAACTCCTCACTGAGGAACAGGAACCAGTAGTGGAGGTAAACTCCTCATTGAGGAACAGGAACCAGTAGTGGAGGTAAACTCCTCACTGAGGAACAGGAACCAGTAGAGGAGGTAAACTCCTCACTGAGGAACAGGAACCAGTAGTGGAGGTAAACTCCTCACTGAGGAACAGGAACCAGTAGTGGAGGTAAACTCCTCACTGAGGAACAGGAACCAGTAGTGGAGGTAAACTCCTCACTGAGGAACAGGAACCAGTAGTGGAGGTAAACTCCTCACTGAGGAACAGGAACCAGTAGTGGAGGTAAACTCCTCACTGAGGAACAGGAACCAGCAGTGGAGGTAAACTCCTCATTGAGGAACAGGAACCAGTAGTGGAGGTAAACTCCTCACTGAGGAACAGGAACCAGTAGTGGAGGTAAACTCCTCACTGAGGAACAGGAACCAGTAGTGGAGGTAAACTCCTCATTGAGGAACAGGAACCAGTAGTGGAGGTAAACTCCTCACTGAGGAACAGGAACCAGCAGTGGAGGTAAACTCCTCATTGAGGAACAGGAACCAGCAGTGGAGGTAAACTCCTCATTGAGGAACAGGAACCAGTAGTGGAGGTAAACTCCTCACTGAGGAACAGGAACCAGTAGTGGAGGTAAACTCCTCACTGAGGAACAGGAACCAGTAGTGGAGGTAAACTCCTCACTGAGGAACAGGAACCAGTAGTGGAGGTAAACTCCTCATTGAGGAACAGGAACCAGTAGTGGAGGTAAACTCCTCACTGAGGAACAGGAACCAGTAGTGGAGGTAAACTCCTCATTGAGGAACAGGAACCAGTAGTGGAGGTAAACTCCTCACTGAGGAACAGGAACCAGTAGTGGAGGTAAACTCCTCACTGAGGAACAGGAACCAATAGTGGAGGTAAACTCCTCACTGAGGAACAGGAACCAGTAGAGGAGGTAAACTCCTCACTGAGGAACAGGAACCAGTAGTGGAGGTAAACTCCTCACTGAGGAACAGGAACCAGTAGTGGAGGTAAACTCCTCACTGAGGAACAGGAACCAGTAGTGGAGGTAAACTCCTCACTGAGGAACAGGAACCAGTAGTGGAGGTAAACTCCTCACTGAGGAACAGGAACCAGTAGTGGAGGTAAACTCCTCACTGAGGAACAGGAACCAGTAGTGGAGGTAAACTCCTCACTGAGGAACAGGAACCAGCAGTGGAGGTAAACTCCTCATTGAGGAACAGGAACCAGTAGTGGAGGTAAACTCCTCACTGAGGAACAGGAACCAGTAGTGGAGGTAAACTCCTCACTGAGGAACAGGAACCAGTAGTGGAGGTAAACTCCTCACTGAGGAACAGGAACCAGTAGTGGAGGTAAACTCCTCATTGAGGAACAGGAACCAGTAGTGGAGGTAAACTCCTCACTGAGGAACAGGAACCAGTAGTGGAGGTAAACTCCTCACTGAGGAACAGGAACCAATAGTGGAGGTAAACTCCTCACTGAGGAACAGGAACCAGTAGTGGAGGTAAACTCCTCACTGAGGAACAGGAACCAGTAGAGGAGGTAAACTCCTCACTGAGGAACAGGAACCAGTAGTGGAGGTAAACTCCTCACTGAGGAACAGGAACCAGTAGTGGAGGTAAACTCCTCACTGAGGAACAGGAACCAGTAGTGGAGGTAAACTCCTCACTGAGGAACAGGAACCAGTAGTGGAGGTAAACTCCTCACTGAGGAACAGGAACCAGTAGTGGAGGTAAACTCCTCACTGAGGAACAGGAACCAGTAGTGGAGGTAAACTCCTCACTGAGGAACAGGAACGCTGTGGTCAACATGGTCCGGACAGAAATGATTTAGGCTGAGAGAAATCAGACAGAACATCCTGGACCATGAAGATCTCTTCAGGAATGTGGAAGACATGTTTGCTCACCTTTGCAGGTGTTCTGAAAAGACACCAGGTGTCCCTCAAACAGTTGTACCATGTGCCTTTTAAAGAAATGCAGACAGAGTGAAGCATGAGAATTGAGGATGTTCAGGTATGTTCAGTTTCATGATGCTTGTTTGTGAAAAATCCCCATCATTGTACTGTAATCAATACTGTACATCATTGTACTGTAATCAATACTGTACAGTAATCCTCTTTCCAACATGTCTTCCTGTACATAGAGGGTGACGTCCTGGATGCAGAGGAAAATGATCACACGTGTGTTTGTGGATTCAGCAGGCTTCAACCTGCCAAGACAAGGAGGAGAGGGAGAGATTTACAGTAACTGGCCAGCGGGCCACCGTACAAGCACCTGGACGAGGGGGGGGGGGGGGCAACATCAGTATGTGTGTGGCGATATCAGAAGATGGTGTGGTAGGGCGTAACACTCTGATTGGTGCATACAATGCAGAGATCCTTGCATTTCTTGACGAGCTCCAGGAACTCTAGTCTGCAGAGCTGTTGGTGTAATTGATGTCATTGTGTGGGACTACGTCAGGTTCCACCTTGCTCATCTGGTGCAGACATGGTTTCAGGGACTACGTCAGGTTCCACCTTGCTCATCTGGTGCAGACATGGTTTCAGGGACTACGTCAGGTTCCACCTTGCTCATCTGGTGCAGACATGGTTTCAGGGACTACGTCAGGTTCCACCTTGCTCATCTGGTGCAGACATGGTTTCAGGGACTACGTCAGGTTCCACCATGCTCTGGTGCAGACATGGTTTCAGGTCCATACACAGTTCCTCACTGTGTACTTGTCTTCATACTCTCCTTTCCTGACTGTAACCCCATTGAGGAGTTTTTCTCCACATGGAAGTAGAAAGTATATGATCAGCATCCGCATCAACAAGCGACCTTCTTCAGGCCAGGGACGATGTGATGACATAACAGCAGCCCAGGTTCAGGCCTGGATTCACCAGGCACCGAGGTTCTTTCCCAGATGTTTGGCAAATGAAAAGATCTTTGCAGATGTGGATGAGAACCTGTGGCCCAAACCACAAGACAGGGTTGATGGGGAGGACCAGTGATTGTTCCTTTGTTTAGCTTTTATTTTCTTACAGTACTAAACAGTATCCAGGTGTGGAACACATCAGTTTGTTTTGCAGGATTTTTTGTTGTTACAGTAATTGTTGCTTTCATTCAACTTGTGTTGTCATTGAGTTTGTATTCATCAATACATTTCACCTTTGTTCAACTGAAACTGTGATTCCACTGTCTGTGGTGTTCTCTCTACTAGTCATTTTACGTACAATGGCATTACGTGAAGCACACGATGAAACATGTATCACATATTTTGTACGACAATATTTAATGGTTGTACGAACGACTAAACAGTGACATTGTGTGTATGTTGTGTGTGTGTGATTTAAAGAAATGTCTCTATGCTATTTCTGGATAAAGTAGTTATTTGAACCAATTATTGTGTGAGTGCAAGCTTTCTTTAAAGATACGAATAAACAATGCAGTGTTTTGAACATTGGACAGTCTGTGATACAAGTGCTGACTGTTGTGAGTTTTGTATCTAGAGTTGTGAAAAAGGACATCAAGGTTCTGAAACTAGTCTCAAAGTGATTGACAAAAACTGTAATACAATTATATAGCAATAATATCATTCATCACTTCACTAATAGTCTAGCAACACAATCATCCTTTTGAAATGCTGCTATTCTATTCTATTCTTTCTATTCTATTCTATTCTATTCTATTCTTTCTATTCTATTCTATTCTATTCTATTCTATTCTATTCTATTCTATTCTATTCTATTCTATTCTATTCTAACAATTAAAATGTCATTGGACTCGTCATTTGTGTTTTGATTTAAAAAGACCTCCAGTAGGTCAGTGAACCACCAGTGTTGCACCATTGATGTCAACATAATGAAGAATATGTGTTTCCATTGTTAAAAATTAATAAACAAAAAAAGAGTGTGTTTTGCTGTCATATCTTCCAAAGGTGGACATTTTGAGGAGTAAAAGGTAAAAAAACATTTTGATACATAAATCGGTTACTTTTTCGAAATCATATTGTTTATATTTGTTCTCTGCTGTCATGTCAGGGTGTAATGAGACATTAAATTGAATAACTGCCAAGAAAAACTGAGTGTTTTCAAAACTCTTGGCCTTTTCAACCCAAGTCCCAAAGCTCAACATGGAGTCATCAGCATAATGTGGAACCAGTAGTGGAAGAAGAGGAGGATCTCCGTTGGCCCGGAGCGACCAGAGCAGGCGGTGGGGGACGTTCACGTCTTGCGAAGGCCAATCCAGTGAGCAAAGTCAGTGACAAGCTTGATGTTTTGAAGGGATCAGAGGCTCCATGTGTGTGAAGCGGCCCTGGTCAGACAATAAACCCTGCAGGTATTCAAAGCAGCACTGAACGGTCAGAGTCACTTCAAACCTCTTGTGTGTCATTCAGAGGACGCAGCCTCACTTTCTGCTGTTTCAAACACCTTTTCAGCCAGAAGAAGGTGATTGTGGTGGAAAGAGTGGCACTGATGAGGACATGGTGGCGGCATCATCATCATCATCATCATCATCATCATCATCATCATCATCATCATCATCATCATCATCATCATCATCATCATCAGCTCCATACGTCCGCGAGGAGCAGCTCATCCAACAGCAAATACCCACAGCAGAGAAAATCAACATGAACATGAGCAAATACTCTCACGTGTAGTAGTACATGACTATTTCTGTCAGATTCATATGTTATATGTTCATTAATATGTACTGTCCCTATTTAAATAAATAAATAAATGAAATGAAATGACTCATGGAGGTCAGATCAAGTGATATTATAAATGTCAGCTACTTGGATATTAGGGTGTAAATCTTTGAGATCTTTGTGTTTTATGATTATGGTTTAATATTTCATTTACATACATACATACATACATACATACTGTACATATATTGTGTGTACTTTTATTGAAATAGTGAATTATAATTCCAATATTTTCATATAGTGCCAAATACAACACAGCCATCTCAAGGGACTTTAAAAGAGAAAGACAAAGATTCCACATGAGCTAGCATAGGAGACGGTGGAAAGGGAACAATTCTCCATTTACAGGAAGAAACCTGGAGATGGTCCAAACCATTTCCACTCACCACCCCACTGAAAGTTTGGGCCATTTCATGAACTGTGCTTTGATCTTTTTCTCCCTATGAATGGTTTGGTCCTTGTCTTTGATATCGTCCTTTGAAGTTCTCTGTGCTTTTGTGATGTCATCGGTTTCCACAGTGCTGATGCTCTGTGTGGTTTGGTGTTGGTTGGTGTTGGTTTGGTTTTGGTTTGCTCTTCGTTTTCTCTTCGTTTGGTTTTGGTGTTTTCATCGTCCGACTTGACTGCCTTCTTGGAGAGAAGTACTGCTCATTGTGAATCCCTTCACTCTGTTCCTTCCACAACTCTCCATTTGATTGTTGGATCTAGCGATTTGATGTGAGTTTCCTGCTGCTTCTGGACGAGTCCACATTTCACAATCATAAAACACATGATGTGATGTTAAACAGTCCTAATGACCTCTTCTCCTATAATTCAGAACAATGCTGGGAGACACCATTTCCTCACCCACTGGTGACTACCAGGTCAAAAAGATCCTGGGCAGTGGGAGCTTCGGGAAGGTCGCCCTTTGCACCAAGAGTCAAACCAACGACTTGGTAGCATTGAAGATCATCGAAGATGAGAAGTCCATCGCTGACTCGAAGGACGAGGTGCCGTACAAGAACAGTCACTCACATTTCACTTGCATAGCAACAATTCAAAAACACTGTGTATAACGGGAGCTTTTCTATGATCTGCTGTGATTCCAGGCCAAGTTCCTGGACATGTTGACTTCTTTGGGCTCCCGGAATTTCAACATTGTTGAATATTCCGGCTCCTTCATGTCCAATAACGCTTTCTGCCTGGAATTCGAGACGCTGGACATGGACATCTTTAATTACATGGAGGCTCACGTCAAGGACATGCGTCTCAGCCTGATGGAGATTCGGCCAATCATGCAACAGGTTTGACTTTCTTATCTTCTTATTTGTGTGCTGCGCTGTTTCTCTTTCAACGTGTTGCTTTACTCAAATTCAAGCTGGAACATCATGACACAGTTTGTTTCACTGTCTCTTCAGTTGTTTGATTTTTAGTGTTCTCTGCTTTGTCTCAGATGGCCGAAGCTCTTTGTTTCCTCCAATACATCAACGTGATTCATTCCGACATCAAACCTGAAAACATCATGCTTGCCAACCATGTGGAGGAACCATGGAGAGCCAAGCTCATCGATTTCGGCATGGCTTTTAATGACCCAGAGAACAGGATCGGTCAAGTGATGGGAACTCGTCCATACACGTAATTACCCAAACTCTGTTCTGTGGATGTGAACAACTGTGTTGCACTGAACGCTGACATCTCAATTTGTTAGTCAAGCTCATGTGTGACCGAGCCATCGTGAATAAAGTGTGTTTGTTTCCTCCTCAGAGCTCCGGAAATGCTGCTGGGAGCCCCCTTTTCTCACGCCATCGACATCTGGTCATTGGGCTGCGTGGCGGTAGAAATGCTGATAGGGGATGTTCTGATGGCTGGGAAACGTGAAGCTGAAATTGTAAGTATTACATTGAATACTGATAGATCATTTCATCTTAATTTATAGTGCTTAAGGATAACTTTTAATGGAATCACAACTTCTGTTGGTTTGTTTGAATGTGTAATGCAACGTTGTGCTTCGCCCACAGATGAGAAACATCGTTTCACTTGTTGGACACGTCCCCGACCATGTGATGGACTCGGGATGTCGCACCACGAAATTCTTCGAGAAGTTACCATCGCTTGAAAAGCCTTGGTCCCTGAAGGTATGATTCATGGTTTCAGTTTAAACAGTGTTGGATCAAAGTAGATTGTTGTTTCTTTTCTTGGAACGACCATCACCTCCATGTGACTGAATGAAATCTTTCCTCTCTTCAGTCAATCAAGAAGAGATACCGGCAGAGTCCGATCAAATGTCTGACAGACCTTTTGAAGGTGAGTAACTTCTCCCTGAAAACACCTTTGATGATTTGAACATACATGTTTATGTGTTTTTCTGACTCCTTTTTGTTTTCTTCTGTACCCACAAGATTCCTGAAGGAACTCCGCTGGAAGACCTCCCAGCTGAGGCGCGTGACCGAGCATTCTTTGTGGATCTAATCAGGCAGATGCTGCACCCCGACCCTTACCAGCGAATAACAGCCCTAGGTGTCCTCCAGCATCCATTCTTGACGCTCGGTCACCTGGACAGCCGCTACAACAACTAGTAAGAGGCTCTCAGATGTTTGGTGCTTCATCAGCCGGCACACAGACAAAGTTGTTAAACTCAATGATTTCCTGTCCTCCAGTCTACAGCGGTCCATCGACCTGATGAAGGTTTGTCCGAATTGGCCAGTGATTGGACAACAAGTTGCTCCTTCGGACCACAGCAGCTCTGAGCCACCCACCAGAGACTGTCCGTCCACACAAGACCACCGGGCTGGACGGAAGAGACAACGGGACAGTGAGGACGACCCTGGGTATTTTAAACTTTGACAACTTCCCTTTGGCGATTCTTCAATGCATGATATTTTGAGAATCTAATTGTTTGTTGTTGTTGTGTTTCTGAAAGCTCTGCACAACAACATGATGGCGTCAACCTCAGCAACACGTCAGAGTGCCGGCCTCCACCCAGGAGAATTAGGAGACTCTGTTCTGGTGAAACCACGAGAAAGAGCATGTCTGGTAAGTCCACCGATGTCGAGCAACATGTGATCAGTTGGATGAGAATTATTTCACTTTAGTGCTTTAAATCTGCCGTGTGAGGTGAGATGTTTCACCGTCATTGTTTCATCTCAAACATTCTGTTTTTCAGCAGAGAGCAGCACTCAGCTAAACGTGAGGAAGAGGAAGAGAGAAGAGCCAGACACAGAGACTGACCTCCCCCCTGTCATGAAGAAGAGGCTGGACAGCCACTATAATATTTAATTATTTAAATTGTGACAAAAGATGTTTTGAGAATAAAAACAGTTCTCATGACATAAATGTCCTCTCTGGTGTGTGAAGGTTGTTTAGTGCATTTCAGACCTGGGCCTCCACTAGTGCACCGTTTGAATCAATCCACCCCTCAACAACTTCTTTATCGCTATAGAAACATGTTATTTTGCAGAAATGCAGTGTGAAGAGCCGTTGCATCAATGACAGATACTCGTGTAGACAGAATACATACCTTTACTGATGAATCACATCTTGGCTGCTCATCTCCTGCTGCAGCTGCATAAGAAAGGTTTTGACTGCTGAGTTAAAACAGTTTAGAAAGTTACAGTGGCCATTCTGACCATGGCCGTAGGAACTAGTTCTTCTGCACGTGTGTCAGTAGACGGACACTAAAACAATGGTGGCTTCCAGAGTGTCATGACTCCCAGACCACAGTCTGCTGGAACCTGCTAGTTTTATAGCTGGCAGTCACCTGGAACAGCAATCCAACTTGGTCATTGGTCCATACCAATGTCTGTGAACTCGTCCGTTCACATGAGTGTGGTTTCCTTTTCTGTTGTTTTATTTTTTAAAACCTGCTCATAGTTGAATTCCTCCAGAGCTGCTGAGCGGCTCTACGCGACGTGTCGTGGGTAGAACTGGTGCCTCACATCACGTTTGTTCAGGTTTGGTTCTATATCAGTCATTTATTTGAGGAGTTTGAATGTTTTTCTGAAGCCCGAAAAAGTTTTACTGACACTTGCTTGTGAGTTTCTTTAGTAACTTGCTAAATCTTAATTGTTGGTGTTTTGCTTCTGAGTATTGGACTTATAATATAATTATATTTAATTCATGGTCTGGATAAAATTTGCAAATTAATGATTGACAGATGTAGTATTTAGTGTTTTCAACTGTGTTTATTTTTTTATATTATTGGATTGGTTTAAGCATCTATGTCCCATGAAGACTTTTTTAATCACTTCATGAATTTCAAAGAAGGAAGGCGTTTCTCTGGGTTTCATAAAATGTAGTATCTCTCAGGTTCCCTTGGTAAAGCAACAAGAGGGATCCTTCAAATTGTTTCAGAAACAAAAATCTGTTGTAGAGTAAAGTTACTCAAATATTTCCAGCTGAATAAATTCCCCAATTAAACACTTCACTCGATTTAAAGCCTGAAAATCTTTCGGAGAAGTAAAAAGTTCTTGAAAAATAATCACACCGGAATGAAAGATTTGTCGAAAATCTTTTGATCTTATCAATTTATTGAATTATTTTCTTCTTTGTATAACCCACAAAACTTTAAATATATTTAATTAATGGTTATCGTGTCTACAGTTGTACTGCAGCTTTGAAATAATTGATCAAATATATGGGGGGAAAATAAATGACCAGTTTTGTGATATTGATATTATCCATATTTTAGCATTAGCATTATTTTTAGCAGTGTAATGTTGACGTTTCTACTTGGCTGCTCCCAGCGGTGATTTGAACCAAAGTCCCTCACATTCTAACGTTAAGCCCAAAACATGATAAATGTATAAATCATCCTCATGAGGAAAGGGTTTACAAGAGTTTCAACATGAGCACACAATTTTCTGAACAGAGCCATTTAGTGATTATTGTGACACAGTGCACTTCTTTATATTATGAAAAAAAATGTGATTCAGGTCCGTTTATACGAAAACGTTTCAAGTGAAAGCGCATCATTTTTGCATTTTTGTTTCAGAAAAGTGATTGACGGGTCAATTTTCGGAAGAAAATGTCGAAATAGCCCCTAAGATAAGAGTCTAATGGCGGATTTGAGTGAGTCTGAACCGGAGTGTGACTGCTGGTGGATCATCTCACAGTCTGCAGAGGTTGGAAACGTCTCAGAATCCACCTTCTCCGTTCTGACGGGTGGTCACAATGTAGTGGCTCATCGCTCTGTGTGTGTGTGTGTGTTTGTGTGTGTGTGATTCCATTGGGCGGTGTAGCTTCCATCCTGCAGATCCTCAAACTAGTGGAAAGTGTGGCACTGCTGAGGACGTGGTGGCATCATCATCATCATCATCATCATCATCATCATCAGCTCCATACGTCCGCGAGGAGCAGCTCATCCAACAGCAAATACCCACAGCAGAGAAAATCAACAAGAACATGAGCAAATACTCTCACGTGTAGTAGTACATGGCTATTTCTGTCAGATTCATATGTTATATGTTCACTAATATGTACTGTCCCTATTTAAATAAATAAATAAATGAAATGAAATGACTCATGGAGGTCAGATCAAGTGATATTATAAATGTCAGCTACTTGGATATTAGGGTGTAAATCTTTGATATCTTTGTGTTTTATGATTATGGTTTAATATTTCATTTACATACATACATACATACATACATACATACATACATACATACTGTACATATATTGTGTGTACTTTTATTGAAATAGTGAATTATAATTCCAATATTTTCATATAGTGCCAAATACAACACAGCCATCTCAAGGGACTTTAAAAGAGAAAGACAAAGATTCCACATGAGCTAGCATAGGAGACGGTGGAAAGGGAACAATTCTCCATTTACAGGAAGAAACCTGGAGATGGTCCAAACCATTTCCACTCACCACCCCACTGAAAGTTTGGGCCATTTCATGAACTGTGCTTTGATCTTTTTCTCCCTATGAATGGTTTGTTCCTTGTCTTTGATATCGTCCTTTGAAGTTCTCTGTGCTTTTGTGATGTCATCGGTTTCCACCGTGCTGATGCTCTGTGTGGTTTGGTGTTGGTTGGTGTTGGTTTGGTTTTGGTTTGCTCTTCGTTTTCTCTTCGTTTGGTTTTGGTGTTTTCATCGTCCGACTTGACTGCCTTCTTGGAGAGAAGTACTGCTCATTGTGAATCCCTTCACTCTGTTCCTTCCACAACTCTCCATTTGATTGTTGGATCCAGCGATTTGATGTGAGTTTCCTGCTGCTTCTGGACGAGTCCACATTTCACAATCATCAAACACATGATGTGATGTTGAACAGTCCTAATGACCTCTTCTCCTAAAATTCAGAACAATGCTGGGAGACACCATTTCCTCGCCCACTGGTGACTACCAGGTCAAAAAGATCCTGGGCAGTGGGAGCTTCGGGAAGGTAGCCCTTTGCACCAAGAGTCAAACCAACGACTTGGTAGCATTGAAGATCATCGAAGATGAGAAGTCCATCGCTGACTCGAAGGACGAGGTGCCGTACAAGAACAGTCACTCACATTTCACTTGTATAGCAACAATTCAAAAACACTGTGTATAACGGGAGCTTTTCTATGATCTGCTGTGATTCCAGGCCAAGTTCCTGGACATGTTGACTTCTTTGGGCTCCCGGAATTTCAACATTGTTGAATATTCCGGCTCCTTCATGTCCAATAACGCTTTCTGCCTGGAATTCGAGACGCTGGACATGGACATCTTTAATTACATGGAGGCTCACGTCAAGGACATGCGTCTCAGCCTGATGGAGATTCGGCCAATCATGCAACAGGTTTGACTTTCTTATCTTCTTATTTGTGTGCTGCGCTGTTTCTCTTTCAACGTGTTGCTTTACTCAAATTCAAGCTGGAACATCATGACACAGTTTGTTTCACTGTCTCTTCAGTTGTTTGATTTTTAGTGTTGTTCTCTGCTTTGTCTCAGATGGCCGAAGCTCTTTGTTTCCTCCAATACATCAACGTGATTCATTCCGACATCAAACCTGAAAACATCATGCTTGCCAACCATGTGGAGGAACCATGGAGAGCCAAGCTCATCGATTTCGGCATGGCTTTTAATGACCCAGAGAACAGGATCGGTCAAGTGATGGGAACTCGTCCATACACGTAATTACCCAAACTCTGTTCTGTGGATGTGAACAACTGTGTTGCACTGAACGCTGACATCTCAATTTGTTAGTCAAGCTCATGTGTGACCGAGCCATCGTGAATAAAGTGTGTTTGTTTCCTCCTCAGAGCTCCGGAAATGCTGCTGGGAGCCCCCTTTTCTCACGCCATCGACATCTGGTCATTGGGCTGCGTGGCGGTAGAAATGCTGATAGGGGATGTTCTGATGGCTGGGAAACGTGAAGCTGAAATTGTAAGTATTACATTGAATACTGATAGATCATTTCATCTTAATTTATAGTGCTTAAGGATAACTTTTAATGGAATCACAACTTCTGTTGGTTTGTTTGAATGTGTAATGCAACGTTGTGCTTCGCCCACAGATGAGAAACATCGTTTCACTTGTTGGACACGTCCCCGACCATGTGATGGACTCGGGATGTCGCACCACGAAATTCTTCGAGAAGTTACCATCGCTTGAAAAGCCTTGGTCCCTGAAGGTATGATTCATGGTTTCAGTTTAAACAGTGTTGGATCAAAGTAGATTGTTGTTTCTTTTCTTGGAACGACCATCACCTCCATGTGACTGAATGAAATCTTTCCTCTCTTCAGTCAATCAAGAAGAGATACCGGCAGAGTCCGATCAAATGTCTGACAGACCTTTTGAAGGTGAGTAACTTCTCCCTGAAAACACCTTTGATGATTTGAACATACATGTTTATGTGTTTTTCTGACTCCTTTTTGTTTTCTTCTGTACCCACAAGATTCCTGAAGGAACTCCGCTGGAAGACCTCCCAGCTGAGGCGCGTGACCGAGCATTCTTTGTGGATCTAATCAGGCAGATGCTGCACCCCGACCCTTACCAGCGAATAACAGCCCTAGGTGTCCTCCAGCATCCATTCTTGACGCTCGGTCACCTGGACAGCCGCTACAACAACTAGTAAGAGGCTCTCAGATGTTTGGTGCTTCATCAGCCGGCACACAGACAAAGTTGTTAATCTCAATGATTTCCTGTCCTCCAGTGTACAGCGGTCCATCGACCTGATGAAGGTTTGTCCGAATTGGCCAGTGATTGGACAACAAGTTGCTCCTTCGGACCACAGCAGCTCTGAGCCACCCACCAGAGACTGTCCGTCCACACAAGACCACCGGGCTGGACGGAAGAGACAACGGGACAGTGAGGACGACCCTGGGTATTTTAAACTTTGACAACTTCCCTTTGGCGATTCTTCAATGCATGATATTTTGAGAATCTAATTGTTTGTTGTTGTTGTGTTTCTGAAAGCTCTGCACAACAACATGATGGCGTCAACCTCAGCAACACGTCAGAGTGCCGGCCTCCACCCAGGAGAATTAGGAGACTCTGTTCTGGTGAAACCACGAGGAAGAGCATGTCTGGTAAGTCCACCGATGTCGAGCAACATGTGATCAGTATGATGAGAATTATTTCACTTTAGTGCTTTAACTCTGCCGTGTGAGGTGAGATGTTTCACCGTCATTGTTTCATCTCAAACATTCTGTTTTTCAGCAGAGAGCAGCACTCAGCTAAACGTGAGGAAGAGGAAGAGAGAAGAGCCAGACACAGAGACTGACCTCCCCCCTGTCATGAAGAAGAGGCTGGACAGCCACTATAATATTTAATTATTTAAATTGTGACAAAAGATATTTTGAGAATAAAAACAGTTCTCATGACATAAATGTCCTCTCTGGTGTGTGAAGGTTGTTTAGTGCATTTCAGACCTGGGCCTCCACTAGTGCACCGTCTGAATCAATCCACCCCTCAGCAGCTTCTTTATCGCTACACTGTAAAACCGAACTTGTTGTTTCAACTTAAAAAAATGTGTGTCCATGCGGCCTTGAAATTTTATGTCAAGACAACTAAGACAATTAGTTAACCTAAATAGATATTGCTAGTTGACTCAACTCCATATTCAGTCCATATTACTTGAATCCTTTAGTTGACATAACTTTACCTTGAGTCAAAACTACTTAAACTCAATAGTTGATTAAACTTAAATAGCATTATAAGCAACATAGATTTTCTTGTTGATGTAGCTACAAAACTAGTGAGATGTACTTACATTTATGAACTTATTGAATATAAACCTTAATCAAGTTTACATAAATGTATAAGTTGATTTAACTGCAATACTAGTGAGTTGTACTTACATTTATGAACTTATTGAATATAAACCGTAATCAAGTTTACATAAATGTCTAAGTTAATTTAACTGATATACTAGTTATTTAATTTCTTACACCATGAACCAATGCAGAACATTGCTTTGTTCAGATCGCAAACACCTAAATTTAAACTCAACAATGAGTTTGGTCAGATAAATGCGTAAACTGTGCTTTTTAAGCTTACATTTTCTTCCTCAAGAGTCGGTTTTTTAAGCCATGAACCAAGGCAGAGCATTGCCCTCCACCAATGTCCATAAGCACCTTTTGAATAACTTCAAAAGTGTACCTAAGGCCCCTGGGGTAGTTGATGTTAAGGGCAAAGAGCAGACCCATCAGCAGGGCCACAGCAGTTGGAAAATCACTTAGGCTTGGAAAGATGATCTCTTCCTCGAGGACCACTGCGAAACGGACCAGCTCATCAGTCTGTGCCACCATAAGGATGCCGACTGCCATTCCCTTTGTCCAGTCCTCCTCTGCATCTGTGACCTACACAAAGTGGACAAATGTCAAAAAAAGATAAACCTTTACCAATACCCATGGGGAATTCCAGGTTTCATAACATCAACAGCAGTAACAGATACCAATATTAGGGAGTGCACAATTCTGTAAGCCATATTGGCCAATTCAATTTAAATACATTCCCCAAAAATTTAGATAACTTATTTTGTGATCCATTAAGTATGGTTTTAACACTTGTGACAAGATATTTTGGAACTTTTCTTTAATTGTAATATGAATTGGGTCAAGTTTTACAAATAAAATCATGTGGGGCATTACTAAACATATAGGCAGACTATGCAACATTTACGATAAAACAGAGTAGAGTCACACTAATAATCTCTCTCAATGATCATTTCTGCCGCTCTAGAATGTGTGGTCCTGGTTTATCTGGTGTGGTCTGTTAAATTATTATCGAAAAACATACTTGTACTTTCTTGTACAGTGTGGACCCATCTTTTAAATAGTGGGGGAGCCCCATCAAAACAACTGCCCTTTGCCTTTGGTTGGAACCCTGTAAAAATAATAGACAACATACAGATGGGATGTATTAGACCAGAAATCAGAATATCATTCTAAGTGATGTTATATATTCTACTTAGGTCTTAATACTTGTTTCAGTTCAGAAATAATCAATATGTTCGGAAAAGATGGATATTGGACTAAAATGAAATAAATAACTTTTCATTATGGAAGTATGCGAAAAGTTCTAGCTCAAAATGTGAGTCTACAAAAGGTTTTGAAACAATTGCTCTATGATCTGTAACACATGGGAAGGTTATGGACCAGATAGATAGACAAGAAAAATGGATTGGGTAGATTTAATTGGCTTTGTGTGAACAGACTTCTATCAACACACGTACGTCAATATCCAGAGTCCTCAAAAGGCTGTTCAGCTCCACCAGACCCATCCTGGCTCTGTACACCTCAAGGAACCTCAGCAGATACTTGTCTAGGCCAGCGAAGAGGGAGTCTTTCAGGTCAACAGACGTAAGGCGAGCAAACTCTGCTTCAGTCTGGTAGGCAGAAAAAAGCAAAGGAACACAAGTATTCTGTTCAAGTATGCTGTAAATTCAATTACTTTACTGTTGTTGCAGAAAAACATTTTTTTAATTAGTGTATTCTTTATACCAAATAATTCATGACTGATATTAACCAGTCTTAAATAAATTATTTAGCAAATCTTAAGCAATTTCAAATCTGATCCTCCTAACCGCATCTGAAATAGAAAAATACTTTACCTGACATACAGAGAACAGTGCCGGCCATCTTTCTCTGACGTCCGCCACAGGTGGCTCATCCGCCACAATTTCTTTTCTCCGTAAAGGAAAGGTGCTGGTCATCATTCCTTGTATTTTCTGCCAATCAATTTTCCTTTTCTTCATTTCGGTGACCATCTCGGTTCTTTCCTCTTCGAGGGAACATTGTGTTTTTCCCTCTGGGATGTCTGGCAGGAAATTGACTTCAGATTTTCTGGCCCTCTTAAGTTTTCCTTTCCCAGGTGTACCTGAAGAGTGTGAGTTGATCTTGAGCTCTGGGCATCCAACCAATCGTAGCTTTTGTCTGAAGTTTCCCATTTTGAACTTCAAGCTAAATTTCCAACAGTACCAACCGTTGATAGATCCTGGTTCCCTCAGACAGGGATGCTTGTCGACGAGCGCTTGTGACACCAAGTCATAATCCTCGCGTGTTGGGTATGGGTTGTGGACATAGATGGCTTCTGCTATTTTATCCAAAATGTTTGATTTTGTGTCTTTGGACACATCAAGAAGGGTTCCATCTTTATGGAAGGCTTCATTTCCTTTCTTCAATTTAAGTTCCACATCATACGAAAACGTAGGGATGTGAAATGGCTGTGGCAGCTGACGGGTATGACTGGCAGAGGGGCTGGGGCTTCCTTCAGAGGATGCGGTTAGGCTTGCCGTGTCTAAGGTTGAGTCCGTATGATAGGATTCAAGATTCTTGCTGTATACTTTCAAAGTCACTTTGTCCTTAGGGAGCTCTGACATGGTACTCAAGTTGCAAAGCTCATTATCGAATTCTGGATCTTGGAATTGCACCACCAAGTCACCTTCCAATCCAAACTTGTTCTTCAGCATCAAGTGAAGGGCATCAACAGTCTCTGGCATGCTGTCAATTGTTATCCTCCGGATGTCCTCTTGGCTAAGGATGAAGCGCAGCAACATGGTGAATCCCAACTAATAAAAAATAGAAACTATGTTACAAAAATGGTTGCGTCATGATCAAATATCATAAATCGGCCTAAGGACATCATACGAGTATTTTCAAGGTGAAATAAAATGTTCAATTGAACATTTACAGCAGGAGTATGCACTGTAGGGTGTTGGATTTTTGTTCTGCAAGACTATAAATTGAATGCCTTAAATTAAACCCTATGAAATACCTGAAAATTGATTTTCAAATTTTGTATATTTTGCCAGTAAAGCTGGCATCAGTGAATTTCTCCTCACGATCTGCTACCTGTCCTTACTCTGTGTCCTGCAAAAAAATGCAGTGGGAATACAAAGCCTAGTCTGTAAGGTGGCATGTTGCTGATGTTGGGGCCACTCAACCTCATGGAAGGGGGGGGGGGGGGGGGGGGGGGGGGGGGGGACCACGTTTTGAGAACAAAGAGACCACATGGTCAGAACTGGAAAAGTTCGCCATTGGTCACGTGATCACCCCCCGGAGCATTCTGTGGACTTTTCCTGTCCACAGACCAGTTTAGCTTGTTTTCCCTGGGACGCCCGAGAAACAAGCTCGCAGCCGGGAAATCAACGGACTTTCCCCGGCCGCAGCAGTTCACCCTCCTCAAACTGAGTAAGGCTTAGAGTCTGGGCAGGCAATGAGAATAACGTGACTGTAATATTGCTGTGTGTTTATTATTGTGTTGAAGTCAGGGACGCCGATCCCGTGTTTCCAACCAATCTGTGTCTGCGCGTTGGATTTACATCCACGCGAACCTCCACTCTCTCTCTCTCTCTCTCTCTCTCTCTCTCTGTCTATATCCTGCACATTCCCATAACTGGACTGGTGGAAAGCTGCACAGTTGCACACACGGACTGTGCATTTAGACAACCCTGTCCACTGCCCTTTCTCCCCCTCCTTCTTCTCCTTTCTCTCTTCTCCTCCTCACTAAACGATCGCGTAAAAGCAGCCCCAGCTGTTCCCCATGCGCTCTGTGACCGTGTGTAGTTCACTGCCCCTGGGAAGACTCGGGCACGAGCCCCCAGGCACGCTCCAAGCAGGCTCACGAGCCGTGCACGAGCACAGTGACGTCACACCGTCCAGAAAGAGTGCGCCGAGCGATGTGATGCACTGGTCAGATGACTGAATTTGTGCTGAATAGCTTGTCTGACTGAGGTTGACAGATTTTCAAGTGAACTGTATGTTGCTCTTTCCACTTCCACTGCTGGCTTGAACAGGCACGGCATGGCAAAAAAGTATGACAACATAAGTTGGTGTCTGTTGGCCAAGGATAAAACAATGTTCTTGAAGTTATTTAGATCACGGACAGCTTTCTTGAAAAAGCTATGTTTAGCTTCAAAGCGAAATGTCCAGAAGTCAACCACAGGTCCAAAGCATGGAATTAGACAGGGATAATGTTCAAGGAAATGATGTTTGGGTTTGAGTTTCACATCAGGAAACACTTCTATTAAAAGTGTCCTATGTTCAAAGATCTTTGCTTCCAAGTAAGAGAGGCTTTCTTCTGTGAAAGTGGACGATACCAAGATTTCAACAAATGTCTTTCAGTTCGAGAATCACAGACCAAGCGTTATCATTTTCAGGAACAACATCACCAATGATTAATAGCAACAACCTTAACAGAGTCCAATTCTCATGGCCATGCCCTCCTATTGTTCCAACCAAATGAAAATTTACTGGAATTTTCTGAGGGCAATTGGTTTTGTCTGAGAACGTATAAGGGAAGTGCTGTATGCAAGTATTTAAATGATCTAAAGTGAAATATTTCTTATTGATTCATTTTTTCAAACACAAACACAGCTCAAAAGGTACATTGCCTTCCAACAGATCGTGCAAAAAGTCAGGTGGAAACCCTGTGATGCAATGAAAGTACTGTAGCTCATTTAGAACACAGTCCCCTTTTACCCCATTCACACTTTTCAAAGTCACATTTTCTTTGAGCTCAGAGAGGTCTCGGTTATGCGACTCTCTTGTTCTCAATATAAATGCACCACTTCTTACAGAACAAGTTTGAATATCTTTACGACTTGCAAGGCAAAATCTGCAAAACTTGTCCACATTAAATGATTCTTGAAAGCCAGCAAAAGAATGTGCCCCCAAATTATCTGATGAAATGTATAGTACTGTGCCTCTGACACTAGTTCCCAATCTGTTGATGTAAATTCCTTGATTTTCAAGCAATTTTTAGGTCTCTTAGTAATGGTTGAACAATTGGACTGTAACCAAATGTTTTAACATCTTGACTTTTGCATAGGGCAGCCAGATATATAGTAGATAATCTCTCTCTCTCTCTCCCCCTCTCTTTCTCTCTCTCTCTCTCTCTCTCTCTCTCTCTCTCTACTCTCTCTCTCTCTCTACTCTCTCTCTCTCTCTACTCTCTCTCTCTCTTTACTCTCCACCTGGAAACAACTGCCTGCCGGCCCATCTGACCGCTGATTGGTCAGATGGTGATGCTTCGCGCTTTCAATCATTGCGTCTCTTTTTTATTCTCTCTCTCCTGCCTCAGGCTGACTTGGTGGCGGTGCTCTACGCGCCTCTTGGCAAAATGCACGCACATCCTTTGCGCATTTGCAGAGAATGATGATACTTTATTGATCCCGAGGGAAATTCAATTCACTTGCGCAAAATGGGGCCCCCCATGGATCGCGGGGCCCTACGCACAGCGCGTGTTCTGCATGTAGGGAGGGGCGGGCCTGGGTCCGCGGCTAGCCAGGAATAAATACAACACGGAGAGAAAGAGAAAAATAAATACAACACCGGTCCGATGTATTGTGCTCTAATGCCCGCACCTCCCATCTGTGTTCTTCCCCCGTCTTAATTGTAGGTTAACTAAAACAGTTAAAGAACGCGGCTAAGAGGAGGTGGCATTAGAGCGCTCCACTCTCTCCTCACACAAGCACAGCAAGTAGGCAGACACTAAAATGAGAAATAACTTCGGACGCTATTAACAGTTGTAGAGCCGACTGTGTGTGTTATCATGATATAATCAATTACCGAAGTCCTCTGTAGCCTCTGCCGCCGTGGTCCACACAACATAACAACTAAAGTCACGATAGCACCATGGTTAGCACACAGAAGCCTGAACAGCAGCCAATATCAGCAACCTTGTTTGTAGATGTGCCCGTGACGTTCAAAGCAGACTATGGCCGAGAAATAACTGGCTTCGACCACGGCGCTCAGGCTACATTCCGGCAGCCATTTTAACGGTGCCTCGTGTGTAAAACGCTACTGGTTAAATTTTTGGAATTCATTTTTTTACCACCAGTGACAATGAAAAGTACAACTTTCGATGTAAATTAATGTCAGTACACTCAATGTTTACTGTGCTGTCGAACATATATGTTTAAGTCGGCTAGTAAGTGGTTAAGAAAAAAAACTCTACTCAGTGTAAAGCTAGCATTTTTTTAGTTAAGTTTAAAATTAACGAGTGTCACGAATACCAAGCACATTAAATGTTTCAGAAGTATTAAATGTATGTTTATAAGAATTTGCACTCACCTTCTGTCGAGTAAAAGAGTCCGCTCCATCTCCCCTTTTCACCGCGTAGAAAGATGGCGGCGTGCCTTCCCGGTGGATTCAAAGTCACGCAAGTCGTAGGTCTACCACGTGACTCTCAGCGTACAGTGATGACGCAATTTTAGCCTGGTTAATTAACTCAACTAGGACTTTCTAGCTAACATAACATTTATTTTCAAGTTGGTTAACTTTCATGTAGTTGAGGTGCTGTCAATTAATTATTTGAAGTTAAATCAACTTTCTACACGCACCCATGTCATATTGACCAGAAAACATTTGTTAAGATAACAAAAAAGCGAAATCCGGGTTTATAACCCTAACCCTAACCCTTACAAACATGTTATTTTGCAGAAATGCAGTGTGAAGAGCCGTTGCATCAATGACAGATACTCGTGTAGACAGAATACATACCTTTACTGATGAATCACATCTTGGCTGCTCATCTCCTGCTGCTGCTGCATAAGAAAGGTTTTGACTGCTGAGTTAAAACAGTTTAGAAAGTTACAGTGGCCATTCTGACCATGGCCATAGGAACTAGTTCTTCTGCACGTGTGTCAGTAGACGGACACTAAAACAATGGTGGCTTCCAGAGTGTCATGACTCCCAGACCAGAGTCTGCTGGAACCTGCTAGTTTTATAGCTGGCAGTCACCTGGAACAGCAATCCAACTTGGTCATTGGTCCATACCAATGTCTGTGAACTCGTCTGTTCACATGAGTGTGTGGTTTCCTTGGAAAAACAATCAACAACACCCACTGGTGCCCCGCAGACTTTCCGAACACAAAAAGATCCAACGTATGCTACCACCAACTCCACAGCAGAGAAACAATATCGTCGTCTGATAAGATTCAAAGATCATTTAAAGAAAAAAAAGATGTTTGTCACCCTCCTGGACTCCCAGAAGTTTTGGGAATAGCAGAAAAGCATTCCCGCATGCAGCCTCCTCCAGCTTCACTCAGAGCCATGACGTGCTTTTGTCTTGTATTGAGTACAGAACTGACTGCCAGGTATGCCACAGAGGAGTTTACATGAAAATCTCCCTCTGATCTCCTTTATTTCCTTCAGCAGAAAAGCCTGATTGAGAGCATGATGGAGCTGTGACCATGCCCTTGTCCACTGCTTCTGTCCAGCAGACATTTCAGCTGTAGTGCATGTGAGTGAAAACTTCTGCCAGAATTAAAAAAAAAAACCAAACTCGGACATTTTTACATTTTTGCTGAAACTGAAAAAGAAGAAGTGACAGGCAGTGAAGGAGCCGGCCGACGGCTTCACACTTGGGCATTTTAACTTGACACGCGGCCGCGAGACCTTGACCTTCAGCCGACAAGTTTGCTTCCAGACATAAAACGTCTTGACATCCAATCTCCATATTTATGTAGAGATTATTCATCTTTCTGGCTTTTGTCTTTCATTTTATCATATGAACAAGGGCATCACTGGAGGGGAACGTCCTCCGGTGCGTTCAACTGCCACACAAGTGATTGTTTTCCTTTACATTGAATATTTGGTATTTATTTTTCTGCTGTTTGTTTTACTCGGTTATAGTATTCCACTTTTTTTTTCTTTTTTTTTTTACCACAAAAAATATCTTCCAATACAATAATAGGTATTAATTTACTTTAACTGGAGAGAAAATCTAGAATAGCCATGCCGACACTAGAGGAAATGTATCTCCTGTGTCTTTTTTTAAAATGTAAAGTAAAAAACAGTCCTTGGAACTAAAGCGTTCCGTCCTGTAAAGCTCCCTGGGCGGATCATCAGCTGTTACCAGACGTCTGTAAAGAGACTTCCACTTGGAGGTGCTGATGTCAATTCTTGCGACGTTGGAAAATAAAAATATCACCTCCAAAAGGCAAAGACGCCACCGAACATCATCCTCCCCCGACCTTTGGTAGGATTGCAACCCCCCCCCATGAAGTTCACGAACAGATCTCCCAAAGCACCTGCCCTAAAGACGTCCCTGTGGACGTGGACGTCTTATTGTGAAGGGACGGCTGATGGGTTAAAACCGTCTGTGTGAACGGACTGACGGACGGAGTGCAGAGAGGGAAACGAGAGGAGTGGTGAAGTGGAAAGTGGAAATCTATGGTGGCAGATTTAGTGCACATGTGGGAGGCCGCAGGGAGCGGCCGTGTTAATTATGAATCACGCCCAGGATAGGGTGTATTCACACACACACACACACACACACACACACACACACACACACACACACACACACACACACACACACACACACACACACACACACACACACACACACACACACACACACACACACACACACACACACTGTGATTGTCTTTACATCTGCAGGGCTGAAGGAACAATAACCACAATAAATTAAGACTTTAACTTGTTTATTTTCTCTAATGGTGACAAAAACATTCAAAAGGTGGAATTAATTCAGCTTTTCTGTTGTTTTATTTTTTAAAACCTGCTCATAGTTGAATTCCTCCAGAGCTGCTGAGCGGCTCTAAGCGACGTGTCGTGGGTAGAACTGGTGCCTCACATCACGTTTGTTCAGGTTTGGTTCTATATCAGTCATTTATTGGAGGAGTTTGAATGTTTTTCTGAAGCCCGAAAAAGTTTTACTGACACTTGCTTGTGAGTTTCTTTAGTAACTTGTTAAATCTTAACTGTTGATGTTTTGCTTCTGAGTATTGGACTTATAATATAATTATATTTAATTTATGGTCTGGATAAAATTAGCAAATTAATTACTGACAGATGTAGTATTTAGTGTTTTCAACTGCAAGTTTTTTTTTTTATTGGATTGATCCAAGCATCTATGTCCCATGAAGACTTTTTTCATCACTCCATCAATTTCAAAGAAGGAAGGCGTTTCAGCCTGCAGAGGTTGGAAACGTCTCAGAATCCACCTTCTCGGTTCTGACGGGTGGTCATAATGTAGTGGCTCGTCGCTCTGTGTGTGTGTGTGTGTGTGTGTGTGTGTGTGTGTGTGTGTGTGTGTGTGTGTGTGTGTGTGTGTGTGTGTGTGTGTGTGTGGGCCACGTAGCTTCCATCCTGCAGGGGCTCAAACAGCCACAGGTCGGAGCCCTGCTGTTTGGAGGAGCCCGTTGCCATGACGACGGCTCCATAGTTATGCGTGCTTGTGGTACCCAGCGAGTCGTCTTGCAGGTTATTGTGAGCCACAGTGTTTGGGCTTTGTGACAGGGACTTCACAGATCATTGTGGACGTTCCTTTTAACTTCAGAAAACCTTCAGGAGGAAACAAAATGCCAACAGGAACACAATAAAGTCTCACGATGTCTCTGTCGCCAGGCTCCACTGAGTTCCTCTCCCTGTGTCTGATTACTGATCCTCGTCCTGATGTGTTTCACCTGTGACTGACTGACTGTGTTTCTCTGGGATGTTTACCTTTAGTTCCTCTTTTCCTTTGATTTACATTCAAACCTTGTGATATTTGACATCATATCAGTGGTTAGAGCCACGGTGGCCGAAATGTGCTTTTTGTAGTCCATTTCTGTAAATCTGTAGTTTTTTCATCATGGCTGACGTCACTAACCGTCGCCACCGTTGGATTGTTATTACGCCACCAGTCTGGCTGTCACAACACCATGATGGCCTTTCCTTAACTCCTTTAGAAAGTCTGCTAACTCCTTTCCTTCACCCTGTGATGTCATCCACGGGGTGAAGGACAAGTGGATAGGAAAGGAGATAGGAGGGATGATTCAGAAGGAATGTCTGTCTTTCCCCGTGTGTCTGTGAGACACTGTCTCACCTCACGTTTTCTTTTTTCCCCCCTTCTTTTTCTGTATTTTCACCTCACGTTTTCAATAGTCCCACCATGTTCTTCCCTGCTGTGTACTAATGTGCAGCACCTGTAGCCTCCCTGCCTTCCAGGTGCATTGAAACACCTCTTCCCCTGTTGTCTGGTTCACAACTCTGCATTGGGCTCCATCTTCACACGTCCTGACCATTTGGGCCTTTAGTGGTGAGTCTGTGTTTCATCCAGGTTTACTTCTTTTAACTTCAACCAACTTGTAATAATGATTTAAAAAAATCTCATTAAAGGTAGAAAACTAAATTCAGGTCTTTATAATAATCATCTTCCACATCAGTTTCCCCCTGAGCAGGTCGGACTGGTGAAATAAAGCCTTAATAACCTTTCAATTTAAACTTGAGAACTCGTCTTTGTTGTGGTGCAGAATATACTCCATGAAAATGTTGCGAAACCAAACAATTACTAAAGAAAATGGCTGCAATCTCAACATGAAGTCCAATTTAATCAAACTTATTTGTGGCGAAAAAGGCAGTGAAATGTGAAAATCGCAGCTCGGGTCTCAGACGTCCGTCTCACGAAGGCGCCACGGTCACGACTTGCATGGATTTCACGCCGGACGAGCCTCAGATGTACGTCACAAAGAACAAACTAAAATTGTGAAAAGTGACAATCATTCACACGTCCGTGTAATGAGCTCACATTCACGTAATTGTGGGGAAATTAAAGCCGAGTCGTCGCCACCTTCAAACGGGATTATAAAAGATGCTTTTTCTGGTTTGTCTGAGGTCGTCAGAGGTTTTTCTTTCTCCTCTGAATAACACTGTGGTTGCATAACGCTTGTGTCGCTCCTCTCTTTTTTCTTTTCTTTTTTTTTCACACACTCAGTGGTCCGGAGCTGTGTATTGTAGCTGCATTAGCTTTGTGTTTATTCAACACACGACCGTAACCTTCACAATAAAGCTGTTGGTGGAAATGGATTAAAGAGAAAAGTGGAGCTGCAGACGTTTTCTTATATAAACTCAAGCTCTGTTTCATCCTTTGAATTGAAATCACTGTTTTTATGTTTTAATGCTAGATTTCAGTGTATTTTTTTTCATCCAGAGAAACTTTAATTTGGTGTGCTCGTAGTGTTCCCTTGACGATTTCCAAATGAGTGATTTTTATTCAGTGATGATTTATTCTCGTCGAATCATTTCTGCAGCTCGTCTCCGGTAGTTCCTGTAAATTTTACCCCCCGGAACAAAAGTATATAAATACTTGTCATTTGCATAAAACAAAAATACAATTCAGCATGTTAGAAAGAGTGCATATGTTATTTACGTAGAAGTGCGTGGGACCCAGTACTGATCCCTGGGGGACGCCAGACGCAATGTCCAAGCAATGAGGGAGTTACATTTCCAAGCTTCACCAACTGCTCCGGTCTTTTGAAGAACTTTTCACTCGCTGTAAGCCTGTTCCTCTGATCCCAAGCTGTTCTGTCGAGCCACATAGTGTCGCCTCATTATTAGTCATGAGAAAAGCTGCAAAGGAAAAGTCTGGTATTTGTTTCTTTACTTGCTTTCAAAAAGTGATCGTCGGCGTGACGCCATTCAGACCTGAGTCTCAGCGCTCAGCACCGACTTGACCTCGACGCAACAAGCAGTGAAGATTCCTATTAAATATAGATGGACACTTTTGTTTATTGCTCTCTCGTGAACGTGGCACTATAAATCGCCGCCGTGGGAAGTTGTAAAACGACCCCTGAACAAGGATATTAGAAAGTAAACTATGAGCTGATTGACGAACGCGGTGAGTGAATCTGGTTCTTGTTCCGATCACACAGCCAATGTCTTAACGCATCCATATCTTAAACCTGCTCAGACGGCCTAAGTAGGCCTTTAAATCACGTTGCAGATTCACCGGCTGAGTTTACGGCTCCTCTTCCAGTCGTCTAATTGGCCCTCGTTTGTTCCCAACAGGCGCCATAATCACGTCGCGTTCAATAAGTTATGGCCACATTTCAGGGAGGGGAAACGTAACGGAGGCTCACCTGAAGGGAGAGCCAACGGAAGGAAATTTGAACGGATTGAGACGTGCAGATGGTCTGGATCCGGTGTGGAGGAGTCGACCTGCGAAAAGAGCTGACTCAGCGAAATGCTGCAAACCGTCATTTTCTCTCTTTTACATCCGTGAAGGGACACGGCTGACATTTTACCTGTGTGTGTGTGTGTGTGTGTGTGTGTGTGTGTGTGTGTGTGTGTGTGTGTGTGTGTGTGTGTGTGTGTGTGTGTGTGTGTGTGTCATGAAAAATGGAGAAGGCTAAAGTAGGCCAGCTGTTTGCGGCTCTCCAGGAGCCCCTCCACTCAGACTCCTCCCTCCATTTCCTCCTCCTCCTCTCTCCGTCTTTTGTCTCGTCTCCTCGGATCCATTGTGTCTTCGCTCGTCTTTGTCCGACTCCTGCCGACGTACAGCGAGCGGCAAGAGCCCAAACAATGCCGCGGCCACAGTCATAAATATCCCCACAATGCAACCCGCTAATGATTCGGCTTTTTTGTTCTCTAATTGGTAGAGCGAGGGTCTATTGATGCAAAAAAAAAGAAAAATCGAGATTAATTTTTATGTTTTTCTGTGACTGTCAAAAATGTGCCATTTATATTTGAGGAAGAAAATGTGTTGGGAACTTTTATGACTAATTCAGTGAGTAAAGATCCCAACTCTTGCTGGGAACCATTATAAATGTTAAAATCCTGATTTTAAGCAGTTATGTCCATTTTAACTCACAAAATTAAATTGAATTGAAAATGCAGTAGTTTGTTGTTTTTTTTATTATTACTCGTTTTCAATTCTCGTGTAAACGGGACTGATCTGGTCCAGAGTTGCTTATGAAGCTGCAAAAAGTTCCACCTTCACCAGTGTCTATATTGGTGGCTATAATGTCGTTGGCTGATTTTGAAGCTTCATTGTGGAAAAATCAGATGCAGCAATTCTGAAACTCCCCAAAAAAACAACTCGATAATAAACCATTTTTTTTCTTTTTCTGACATATTTTATTTTATTCAGTTTTTTAAAATGTGTGACTGAGCTCTGTTCTTTGAAGACACATAACTGAGCAAAGTTATTTTCACTTTGCCTGCAGGTGTAATTTGGCTCTTGATCGTTGGGTTTACTGCTCGTCTGCCTGGAGGAATCTGGTTAGGTGGTTAGGAAACGGTAAATAAGTCTCACAGGGGGGAGAAAAAAAACAAAAAACATTTAAAGAAGCTTGAACGGTCGACACACCAGCAGAGCTTTCCGTGAAGATTGTCACGCTTCGTATTAACGTTTGGCTTTTGGGGCTCAGATTTGACATGAACAAATATTAACATGTGGACATTTTCTTTTAGCCTGAAAAGCTGCTTTTAATAAACAAGATTTTCACTTTGGATGATGATTCACTGTTTGGACGTGAACAAATATTAGCTTCTTCGGGCTGCATGTGGAACTAAACGTGTGGAAAATCAAACAGAAGCGGTTGTTCAGTCAGGAAGAGGAGGAGCGAGTGAACGAGTGAATGAATGGACGGCGCTGGAGGTGAGATCTTCGGGGAGACGTGATTAGGAAGGCTTGGTTATGAAATGGGAGGACAAACGGTTTATTTCTGCCCTGGTTAGCAAACACAGAGGAATACAATAAAGAAGAGACGAGGCAAAGGAACCCAGTGGAAGGAGGGATGAATAAAAAAATCAAAATGTTCTGAAAAAGAAGAGAAAGCTGGGATGGTGATTGAACTACGAGTCTAATGGGAGGAATTCAGGAGAAAAGTAGAAATGGAACAATCATAGTCTGTCTGAGAAGATGAAGTGATGCATTGTGGGATTGTTGGAAGAGAAGAAGGACTTTCATGAGAGAAATAATCCCTCAAAATGTGACCGTCGGGTTCTAACAATACAAACTGCAACACACCTGATTGAAAGTAAACAAACGATCATCACCTTGACAGAAGAATAATTCAAACCTGGTTGTGGCTATTTCTCTATTTGTCAGAGATGTTTGACATTAATGCTTTCTAAATATGATGCAAATAATTTGTTGGGATTTAAATGTGATCTATTTTAAATGAGAAGTTTTTGTAAGTGAACAGTCTTGATCAGCCACTGGTACAAAGTCAGGAGGGATTCTAGATTCCAGAAATACGTCTCCTGCTTCTTTATTCTCCACCGTTTGAGCAGAACCCAAAGGAAGGAGGACGGAATAGAGAGGAAGAAGAAGAGAGGAAGAGGAAGAAATGGTGGGGAAGAAGAAGAGAGGACGGAGAAGAGGAAGAAATAGAGAGGAAGGAATGGAGAGGAAGAAATAGTGAGGAAGAAGAGAGGAAGAAGTAGTGAGGAAGAAGAAGAGAGGAAGAAGACAGGAAGAAGAAGAGAGGAAGAAATAGAGAGGAAGAAGTAGTGAGGAAGAAATGGTGGGGAAGAAGAAGAGAGGAAGAAATGGAGAGGAAGAAATAGAGGAAGAAGTAGAGATGAAGAAATGGTGGGGAAGAAGAAAAGAGGAAGAAATGGAGAGGAAGAAATAGTGAGAAAGAAGAAGAGGGGATGAAATAGAGAGGAAGAAGTAGAGAGGAAGAAGTAGACAGGAAGAAGAAGAGAGGAAGAAGAAGAGAGGAAGAAGTAGAGAGGAAGAAGAAGACAGGAAGAAGAAGAGAGGAAGAAGTAGACAGGAAGAAGAAGGGAGGAAGAAGAAGAGAGGAAGAAGAAGAGAGGAACGGCGCTCATTGATGTCTGGTCTGAAGACTTTGGGTGCGTCCTCATAGTCCCTCCTTCCTCCTTTCCTATCCACTTTTCCTTAAACCCCTGGAAGTGTTTAAGTGGCGGTCATGATAAGGAACGTTAGAATTCTGGAGAAGCTCAGGAAAGGAGGCCCAAAGCATCTTTAGACCAGGAGTGTCCAAACTGAATTTAATGATGATGTCATCACCGAGCTCGTGAAAATAACAAGCCTCTCATTGCAATCAGGTGTGTTAAACTGGGAGGAGCTAAACCCTGCAGGAGTCCGGACCCCCCCTGCTTTAGAGCCTCCTTTAGTTGAGGAGACACTGATGCTTCCTTTACCAAAGGAGGCCAGCTCATGCTCCCCCACAATTCCTTGCGACGACAACATTTAAAGGGCCGGCTCATCGGAGCGTTCAGGGAAACTCAGGATGAATAAAGGGAGCAGATCATGTCAGTTACCAAAGCAACAACGTGCCTGGAACAACTTGAAATCATCCAGAACCAAGATCCCAACTAGGAATGTTCTGGATGTTGAAGAACCGACACAGTTCAGTTTTTATGCAGCCTATTGTCACTTTGATTGGTTCTTTATTCACCTGGCAGCTGTTTACCTTTAGTTCCTCTTTTCCTTTGAGTTTCATTCAAACCATGTGATATTTGACATGATATCAGTGGTTGGAAGGGGAAAGTGGTAGGAATGTGCTTTTTGTAGTGCATTTTCAGAAATGTTTACTTTCTTCACCATGGCAGACGTCAGACTGTTAGTACGCCACCTAGTGGAAGTGCAGTCTGATTGTCAAAACAATGTGATCGCCTTTCCCTAACTCCTTGAGGAAGTCTCCTCACCCCTGTGGATGATGTCAAACAGGGTTAAGGAAAATCTCCCCCCCCCCTATTATTTATTCATTTATTGATTTATTTATTTCAGGTAAAAAAAAAAAAAAAAGCACTTCACATTTAACATATAATGTGAACAGGAACAGGAAATAAGGAAAGCTCCAGTTTTGCGTGAAAGACAGGAAAGGAGAGAGGAGGGACGATTCACATATCGTGGTTGGTTGTAGCTACCCCATAAGCCACGAGCTAACTCGCCTAGCCACCAGGGGCTAAAGGGGCGGGACTTCCTCTTTCGGTCCAGACCAATCAATGAGCTGTGTTTCTTCTTTCACGTCCTCTCTGGTCAGTGTTTGTTTCGGGTGACAGCGCCCCCAAACCAGCAGCTGGTGTAACTGCAGGACGTTTTCCAGGCAGTTTGATCCGTTTCTCAAGAGGGACCCTGAACGCCACACGAGTCCCGGACCAGCCCAACGTGAAGGGCCCGTCAGTGACGCCGCTAATCATCATCAGCTCAGCGACGCCGACTGCAAAAGCAGAACCCGTCTTATTTCTACCCGGCAAACGTGAACCGAGCTCCGGGGCCTGATGTGATCTCATTATCTCTGGTTCTCCTGACCTAACGAGACTGCATGTGTAGAGATGTAGGTCAGGGAACGGCCTCAGGTCTGCCGCCACTCGCTCGCCACACCGACTTGTTTTGTTTCTTCTGTTTGCCGAGGAAACAACACGGCGTGAGCGCTTCGGTTTACGGGTCACTTCTGGAGGATTTAATTACGTCAATCTTGTGCAGATGGTAACTTAAGCTGTCGAAGCTCGTCCCGCTGCAGCGTTTCCTCTTGATTAATAAACACGCCGGGCTAATTAACGGAGCGCCGAGGAGCTTCGCCGTGGATGCAGCTCTTCAGGAAGCACGTCTTTCAATATCGTCCTTTGAATTTTTTGGAAGCCGTTCAAACGTCTTTATTTTCTTCCTCCTGCCACGAGGAATAATGAGGCGACCCAGCTGCTGCACACTGTGTTGTTTGTTCAACTTTATTAGATGGTTTCTTTTTTATTATTATTATTATTATTATTATTATTATTGCACTGTAGCAGGAGGAGAGGAGCAGGTGATGAGAAATGTCATGTTATTTTGTTTTCCATCACGGTTTTATTATTCCCCTGGGAGGAGCAGAGCCGGCGGGGGGAGGGGGGGGGGGCTTCTGTTTCTGGGGTGAACATGAGGGATTAAAGCCTCCTAATCCCCGTGTTGATGAGCAGTTGTCCCCTATTTTGATATGGAGGGAAGCGGCTGCAACAACAGCACGTGACCTTGAACTGAGCTGCGAGAAGCATATTGACCCCGAAACGGGAGGAAACGCCAGAACCAGGCAGGTGTGTGTGTGTGTGTGTGTGTGTGTGTGTGTGTGTGTGTGTGTGTGTGTGTGTGTGTGTGTGTGTGTGTGTGTGTGTGTGTGTGTGTGTGTGTGTGTGTGTGTGTGTGTGTGTAATAATGGTAAACATGATGTCAGTTCATGCGACCGGCTACTCTGACCCAGAAACAAGTCAAACATGTAACAAATAGACGTGATAATTTTTAGCGATGTTGAAGTTTTTACTGACGTCACATCTGGAAAGTATTCAGAGTTTCACTTTTTCCACATTTTGTGACGTTTCCAGCCTGGTTGATGTAGGAAATCACATGTACGTTTGTGATGAAGCTCTGAATTGAGTTCAGGTTCTTGTCCTCCGTATATATTCCTCCAGCTGTGGCGAAGTCGGTGGTTTGAGGTGATTTGGACAGAAGCACTCGTCTCTCCACAGGGTGAAGTCGGAGGAATCGCATGTGGACGTCACACAGGATTATCTCCAGACACAAAAATATCTGGACCCTTTTGGAAAATGGAAGAAGTGAAGCCCAACGTCTGCACGGCGCCATCGAGCCATTTTTACACTTTGTGGAAGAATTGAAGTCTGAATCGTTGGTTTGATTCGAGCGGTTTATAATCCCGTCCTCTTTTTCCTTCTATTCTTTCCTTTTCTCTCTCTTCTCCAATCTTTATTCATTTGTCTCCGGCAGTATAACACACTGAACATGTCAGGATGAAAGGGGGGGTTGTTGGTAAGGAGTAGGACAGATGTTGAAGGGTACTGCTGTTGTGACTTCATTACCTTCTAGATATATTGTTCTGTGTGTTTGAAACTGAAAATAAACCTCGATCAGACAAATCTGGACCAAGAACCTGAGGGTTCCTCTCAGCGCTGCAGCGTCAATAAAAGATCCACTTGGACTGGAAACGGTTGAAAATGTGGATGAAATCTCTGGTAGAAACGTCCATGAAGGATCAAATCCTGCATCACATAATTCTGCTTCCGGGGTTAAATTTCAGAATAAAGCTAGAATGAACTCTGAGCTCTGAATTCACCATGTTGAAAAGCTTATACTTTGTGGCTTTTTCTGTTGCCTTGTCCCTTCTGGGCCACCGTAGTTCAATGTTTCAGTACTTTTTGCACTACTAATAAGGAGTTTAACAGCGAGATTCTCAACCTGTTTGACCCATGAACCAATAACGTCCTGGTCCAGTTAGAACTGGTGATTAAACACTCCTCATTAAGCTATTGAGACGATTTCCTGTGGTGGTCAACCCTCCTCTGCTGCATCTTGTTTAAATTAATTGTTTCAGATGAGGAGATTCTACTGAGACGATCTACTTTCATGATATAACATCACTGTATATTAATATTTAGTGTTTCCATGAATTTCACCTGAAAGACAAATATCTCAGATTGTTAGTCAGTAGTAGATACGACATCCTGTAAGACTGTTTGGCAGCTGAACCTTGAGGTTTGTGGTTCTGAAGACATGTTTTAGTGATGAGGACTTTCTGGAGAACGTTTTGTCTTGATTTTCTTGACAGTCACACTTAAAGCCTGTTTACATTCAATGATTTACATCAACTGTGTTTGACCTGTTGTAGGAAGTTGGACTGAAGCCATGGAGGCACAGGAGGAACATTCAAACTCCACGCAGAAGGACCCACAGACACACAGACACACACACACACACACACACACACACACACACACACACACACCCAGGTCTAATAAAGTGAGTGTGACTCCCACCTGCAACGAAGACAAACCGACCCGGGGAGTTGAATTACCATCGAGTGTTTGAGCTTCGGCACAAAGTGACAACATCGGGAACACACCAGGTTATTAGAGATTCCTCATCTCACTGAACACACACCTGTGGTTATTGTTCCTCATCAACTCAGAGAGAAGGAATAAACGAGCGGTCGTCCAGGAAAATCATATCGGAGCAGAAATGAAGAGGGAGGTGAGCTGGACGCCTTGTCACCCTGGTGCTGGAGAGTGAGGTGCTGGAGGCACAAACAGTGACATTACAGGCTTTTTTTCCTTCTTTTTTTTTTTAGCAGTGGTGTTCGCATGCTGCTCTCGAGTCAGGCCCACATATTTTATATTATTTAAATGGGAGCCACCAAAATGTCCTCTTGACCTACTTTTCACAATTCAGTGAGCGCGTTTTCTGTTCCGCTGAACATTTGGTTATAAAATAAATAAATAAATAAAACAAAACAAAACATGAGGCATCCAGTGTATATGTGTATATATATGCATATGTGTATGCATGCACACACACACACACACACACACACACACACACACACACACACACCTCCTGTTGCCTGCCCCTCTCTCTTCCTTTATGTGTTTTTTGTGTGGAAGAATGCCCACGACCCCCACCATGATCATTACCCCCGGGGGCCCTTGGGCATTCATCACCGTGTGCACCCCCTTCCAATTGCCCCCCCCCCCCCCCCCCATACACACACACACACACACACACACATACCCTCCATGTCTCCCCTCTTTTGTTTGCTTCTCTGTGTCACACTATTAAACCAAGCTTGTTGTTTTGATGGCATCAGAAATCACACTTTACATAATCTCAACCTTCTGCACACACACACACACACACACACACACACACACACACACACACACACACACACACACACACACACACACACACACACACACACACACACACACACACTGAGGGCATGAAAGGAAGCTCCTTCAAAATAACACAGATTTCCGATTGAGTGGTTTAAAAAAGAAAGTGGCTGAAGTATCGAGTGAGCTCTTATTGAGATCCAACACTCCCGGATGAATAGCAAATGACTGAAACCTCTGGGAAAAAGAAGGGATGGAAGGAGGAGGAGGAGCTTTGGGAAAAGATGGGAAAAGAGTGAGGAAAACGTTAAGAGGAAATATATTGGGGAGGAAGATGGAGAAGAGGATTGTGTTTGCAGAAAATGGAAAAGTGACAGCTTTAGGGAAAGAAAAGGAAAGTGCGACAGAATATAAACCTCTGAGGATGAGGGAGAGAAAGAAATAAAGAAAAAGCACGAGTTTGAAGTAAAGAAACGGAGGTTTAAAGGTGAAATATCTGAGAACAGCAAATACTTTCAGGCCCCTTTACACAACGTTTCACGTGGCGACACCTAATCTGTTAAAAAAAAAGATGTGTGTCCTACAGCAGTGGACACACTGACAATGATGTAGTTAGTCTGCCGGGCCATTGGATGGCGCTGTTGCCTGACTTGGTAATGAAACCACACGTGTGCAGAGAACAACACGCTATAAACGTGAAGAAAATGGAGAGAACCCGACATCCTAGTGGACTGATGACGCCTCGGATGCCATCAGGGGTGAGTCTCAACTATTAAACTACTGATGTGGACGATAAAACTAGAATACAGGCCGCGGCTCATTCCACTACGGGTCGGCCATGTTGGTTTCCAAGTGGATAAGCAGAAGGAAAAGGAGGGAGGGGGAGAGATGTGCGCATGCGCAGTAACAGAGGGATCTGTCAATCAAGCCTTGATTTTCCCTCGACATTTGATTCAGTGTGTGTAAAAGCAGTGAGTGTTTGATGTGCATCTGGATTAAAATCTGCATGTTTGATTTGGCTCAAACTTCCTCTGGACGCCTTCCTGATGCAACCTGAGCCTCGAATCAGCAGGATTCAAACCACATATACCGAGATACAACTTTCTGCCCTCACGGTCACCACATCGCCTACTGGCTGGAGAAATATTGTATATAAGGATAGAATGTTGGGAAATCATGAAACTTTGAAGAACAGGACAAAAATGTTGTTTTTTATTAAATGAAGAACAAATTAATGACGACAATTCAGAGTCTGATATCACAACAGAATAATCCTAGATGCAACAACAACAAAAAAATCATCTCCAGTTTGAGTAGTTTGCATTAAAACATTGGAAAAAAAAGAAAGTCTCAAGGTTTTTTACTGCAATGTTCTTTCAATGAGAACTTGTCATAAAATCTTTCATAATATGAAAGTCCAGAAAAAAACTCACCAGAAAAATGACAATCAACAAGTTAAACAATGAAAACAAAATAAAAAATACAACAAGTGGGACACCTTCTTGGAGGAAGACTGGTGGTGATGGAGGAAGAGTTGGAGGTGAAGAGAAAAGTGCAGAAACAAAATTAATAGAAGAAATGAAGGTCGAGATATCATGGACACCAAACAAACAAAGCAACTGTTGAAAAGGAGCAAAAGTTTTTAAAAGTGTCTTTAAAGTGGATGAGGAAGAGGAAAAGAATGTGTGAAAAGTAGAGAGGATGGGAGAGAAGCGGTGGAGGGATGGAAAGACTGGAAATAAAGGAAGACAAAGAAGGGAAAAGTTTTGGGAAGAGGAAGGATGGCGAGGGGGAGGAGGAGTAAATCGTCTTGGGAAAATGAGGAAGAGGAGGGGGGGGGGGGGGGGCATCAACAATCCCTTTTTTTTCTCTTTTTTTTAAATACACTCCTCCCCAGATGATGTGAACGCTGCGCGTCGCCGTCCGTCCTCCTCCTCCTCCCTCACAGCCACAAAGTGCCCAAAAGCACCGGTCCGTTCCCGAGCCGAGCCGAGCCGAGCCGCGGCGAGCGTCTGTCTGCGCCCACAAACCGCCATCCAGCCCCCCCCCCCCTCCTCCTCCGCCACCTCACCCCACCCTCGCCTCGCCTCAGCTGAGGGGAATGGAGCCGTGAGAGCGAGCCTGGAGTGAAGCGAGCGAGCGCAGCGCGAGCGGCTATGGAGCAGAGGCGCGTGGAGGCTGGAGTCTAGACCGAACCACCCTCCGGATCTTACTTTTGGGCTTTCTTTCTTTTTCTTTTTTTTGTTTGTTTGTTTGTTTTCCCCGACGATTCTTTAAAACTCTACCGCCACCCTCCTCCCTCCACCCGGACCCCCACTTCTTCTCCTGTGTCTCTCTCGTCTGATCGTCCGCGGCTTTTTTCTTCGCACTGTGAGGATGCGGAGGATGGAGACGAGCGCGTGCGCGGGATGCTGGAGACTAACGCTGCTGTCGTGCGTCCTGATGCTGCACCTCATCCCGGTGTCAGTCCACGGTAAGGACCCCACATGCACCGTGCACGCGAGAAATCGTGCAAAAAACAAAAAAACATTATATTGCACATTGAATTTTTTTTGTTGATGCTGCATCGCGTCTCCTTTGTGGCTTGGTGGAGCTGAGCGCTCCTGCCGGGGAGGCAGAAAGGAGGTCAGTCAGGCTGGCTTGTAGGTTAGGAAGCACAAGAACGAGTGCCGTTATTCAACACCTTAAATCAATATTTTAATATTCTTTTCCAAGGCCAAAAAAAAAAAAAAAGATTCATATTTTGGATAAATTCTCCCAAAATAAGATTAGATCACGGTAAATTCTAAAAATCAAACAGAAATGTGAGGATTAATTCAGTCTATTGGACAATGTGCTCATGTTTGGGGACAGGGGAGACAATAAAAAAAAAATGGCATGAAGCAAAATTAGGTCAGAAGACACTCAAAGTCCTCATTAATGCTGTGGAGACGCCAGAGAAGGTAACAACTGGGTCAGTGGCGTCAAATCTGCTGAAACTGACTTATTGCATCGAGATTCAAGACATTTTGCGAAGGTAATATTGGAACAGAATGATATAGATGTTATATTTACATGCGCGACCAATTCTCATCTCAGTGGAGGCACAAGTGTTGATGGAGAAAGAAAAATGGTTAAAACAGCGTTTTGGGGGAAGAAAAAAAAAAGAAAAGAATCACAATCAGGTCAGTAACTCAACATTAGTGCAGCTGAAGTCAAACAATCTACAGCAGCAGGAATATTATGGCAGGAATGTGGAGATTTGTGACAGTGACAGCGGCCAGTGGATGCAGTGAAACATGCACACACACACACACACACACACACACACACACACACACACACACACACACACACACACACACACACACACACACACACACACACACACACACACACACACACACACACACACACACACACACACACAAAGGCACGGATTAGAGCCGGGAGCTCCTGATGAATTATTCATGAAGGGATCTGAACGGACATTCTGATACACACACACACACACACACACACACACACACACACACACACACACACACACACACACACACACACACACACACACACACACACACACACACACACACACACACACACTGAGGAAGAATCAGCCGGGTAAACAGTAAAAAAAAAAAAGGCTCTCTCCCTCTCTTTGTTTGAGACTTATCGCGCACGGCGGCCACGTTACTGTCAGATTAATAATATAATAATGCAGGAGTGTGCAGGAGATGAAATCAGTCTGGCGTTATAATCTAATATAATCTGTCTGATTCTTTTTACGACGGTGGCTGAGATTCATGGGGTGTGAGTGGAAGGAGAAGTCCAGGGATGTATTTTCATCCTCTGTGTTACAACCGACCTCTGTCATCACTTTATCAACCTTTATAAAACACAATCAGCCTTTTTTTTTTTCATTCTGAAGCTGGCAGCTCCATGTCATTGGGTTCATCTGCTTTTGCTCCACATTTCCCTCATATTGTCATGGATAAAGGTGATTTTTATCTTTTTTTTATTTTTTTCTTTCAAATGGCAGGTGCATTTTCATCTTTTCTCCCTGTGTCGACTCTGAAAAGCAATGATGTAACACCTACCAAATTAAATCACTGGTTCACTTGATTTAATGGAATTTTCCTCCATAGTTTCATGGGTATAGCCCCCCCCCCACACACATACACACACGCACACTCACGCACACTTTTTTCATGGTCTCATTATTATATTACCTCCCGGTTCACTCACTACTGTTGCAATGGTCTTTGGTTTCATAATCAAGGTTGCCGGTTCGATTCTTTCAGCATGACTCCCAGTGGCGGCTGAGCACCGTGCACCACTACTGGTGTGTGAGTGTGAATGAGCGAAATAAAGCGTAAATCCCAACAATATAAATCAGCAGTTTGAATGAAGAAGAAAAGCAATCTGAACTGATCCCCTTTATGGAAATTGATTTTCCGCCTCCAGCGCATCATCTTCACAGATTACCTTAACTTTACATATTAGGATCGGTGAGCCGCCACAGTACAGCGTCCCGGGGGGGTCAAAGGTCAGCTGATCAGTTCAACACTGCCCTTAAAATGGACAGAAAAGCCACAGATCCTCGCCACTGCTGCACAGGATTCCTGGAAAAAAAAAATGGCCCCGACATCTCCAGCGGCGTCTCTGGGAGGCGGCAGGCGGAGCGCCGTTCCAGATAAATGATATATAAGCACATGTAAGATTCACTAACTTAGTTTAGACTGAGTGCATCAGGGAAAACCCATCAAAGATTCAGGCTTCGGTGGCCATGGGTGTTAATATTAAGTGGCATTTTATTGAAGCGTCGCTGCAGTTTTGAGCGAAAGTGGAAGAAGGCCTGAACGATGAAATCATCTTAAAATCATCTTAAAGCCTTCCTGCGGTGAAGAAGACCAACTTTTCTTTATTGTTCGTGACGTACAAAATGTTTGAGTGCATCAAGTTCATGATTGTTGTGGTTGGAGTGAAATGAAAAGGTTGAACTCCACTGAGGAGTCGTCGTTCTCTCATATTCCTGAACACCTCTGACAGCAGTGAAGCTGGTGCCAAATTACAACCACTCAGTGCTGGATCTCAGCAGCCTCCTGCGGTACCGAGAGAGACTAAATCTATAAAATATGCAAACGTTTAATTGAATGTTCGTCTCAGCAATCAAATGCAGTGAAATTCTAAGTTTAAAAATGGGCTTCAAATGTCTTTCATATTTGTTTGTACCATATTGACTCGGTAGAAACCAACTGCTTCAGGGAGGAGATGAGGTATGAAACCTGCCCTGACCCTGATGTCTTTTCATTATGGATGATGTTCATTCTTTATTCTTTCATGCGAAGCACTTTGAGCTTCTCGTTAAACATGAGCGGCACTATAGAAATGTAGTGTTAATTATTGTTTACATCTGGCCACTCTGAAGGTCATTAAATCTTAAGGATACAGAGGCAAATAAAAGAAATCAAATTGAACTCATTCACCCTCAAACATATTTTTGAACTGTAGACAATACAGCGGAGTAAACCCACACACACTCAGGGAAAACGTGTATATTCGTGCAAACAGAAATGTGGACTCCACCTTTGGACCTTCCTGCTAAGAGCCAATAATGATTCTCACTCCTGCAACATCTGGAGCTCATGTACTTCATATGTTTATACAACGTTTTCACGTGAAGACGCAAAACTTTCGTAGTGTTTTTGGTGTTTGTTTTCACGACAGCGGAGCGACTGAAAATGCGCCTTTTTTGAAAAACGCTTGGAACCCGTCTCCGTGTGGACGACAGAAACGCTGCTCCTGCTCCTGCGCACGGCCGCCGCAGTAAAAAGTTCTTGTGCACACGTGCAGGGAGAAGGACAATAACGACGGTCACCGTAAGAACAACCCAACAACGAATGTCTGTGTGCTCCTATTGTTCACGTTGAGAGTGCATCGTTCTCTGAGCGCATGCGTGTGTGGTTTCGTTACGACAACGGACAGCGCCCACTAGTGGCCCAACATGCAGACTGCATCATGGAAAACGTCGCCGCGGAAACCTGAAACTTTTCTGAAACGAAAAGGCAAAATCGATGCGTTTCCACTCCACACGTCGTCGTCGCCGTCGGGTCAACCTGGCCCGAGATAAATGTCAAATATAAATCCGTCCTCCACCAGGTGGTAATGTAAGAATAATGAGGAGGACGCCATGCGGCCATTTTAAACTGGATCCTGAGGTTTTCCCTCCAGGAACATTTCCGTCACTTCTCATCCCTGCATGAACTGCGATTTGATGTCGGTTCAAACTCAGGTGAATCTACAACAAAAGGAGCTTGGCAGCCGACATGAAACAACCTTGGGCTCCTCCTCCTCCTCCTCCTTCTCCTCCCCCCCTCCCCCTCCTCCTCCTCCTCCCCCCCTTCCCCTCCTCCTCCTCCTCCTCCTTCCCCTCCTCCTCCTCGCTCCACCGGTGGAGTGTGGAGGCGGCAGCTTGCCCCACATCTGTGAGCGATGCTCAGGCGACCGAGGCCGACGGCCCTGAACCGACAGGCTCCCATCACTTATTTGCCGTCGGCTTTTCCTCCGGTGGCCATTTGCAATCCGGCTCCTCCTCCCTCCTCTGTGTGTTTAACGCTGATGATACACCGCCGCCTCGCCGCTCCTCCCCCTCCCCCACTCCCTGTGGACGGAGGGAGGGAGGGGGGGGGTCCAGCGCTCGCTCTGTGGACGTCTGCCGCCTCTTCATCCTCTTCATCCTCTGCAAGCGTCTTCCTCTCTCCTCTCCTGGCATCGTCTCCACGTTGGCCCGCTGACACATATCTGCTCACTGACAGATTATCTTTGCTGTGCAGTGGGTTCATCTTCAAGCCAAATCCTGCCGCCATGACTCCACTCATCCACTCCAGCCCTGACTTTTAAAAAAAAATCAGTAAAAACTCAATATTCAAATCGTGCAAACAACAGTTGCAAAATGCATTCTTGATTTTGGTGTTGTTTGTTGGGGGGGGGCGGGGGGGGGGTGTATTTTGACACTCCCCCCTCCTCCTCCATCAGAACACACGACGCGTGTCGTCGCCATAATGTGCGCACGCTTTGAAATCCGTGAAGCAGGAGATGTTTGGCTGGATTCTGGCAGCAGCCCGTGTTCCTCGCTCGCCGCCCACCGGCCATGAGCGAGCGCCTCTCCACTGGCAGCGGGCGTCGCCCGTCATCGCCAGCTCTCATTTGTTGATGACATCATTATTTGCGCTGCTGTTTTCACTAGTTCTGTGTAACCATTTCACATTTCTGCACAGTGCATTTGATTTCCCGCAGGTTACTGTTGGCTGTGAAAACACCAGTTTCTCATCAAATCAGAACGAGGCGACGGCCGAGCTGCGGCGTTTTACCTTTTTTATTTTTACTGAGGATTTATACATTATCAAGGTGTTTTTTTTTTTTTTTTTATGTTAATCTGCAATAAATGCATCCAGTTCCTCCATGTATTGCTCATGGGAAGCAGAGGAAACGTAACGTAACGCTCAAAATCAATTGCTTAAAGGGAATAAACAAGGGACTTCTCAGTTGTGTCCGGTCAGCATATTCGCGCCTGCGGTGGTTGACCGCCATTTCATTGGTTATGTTGCTTCTCTCTTACACCTCATAATGGGGAATTTACGCTCCTGGGATTTAGTGACCAAACTCTAGGTTGTTCTCAAGCGACTGCAATGAATCATGAATCAAAGGGAGTCGATTTCTCCAGAACTACAGGTGGTTGTTTTTTTTTTTAGAATATTAATTTTAAGTGTGATGACAACAAAAACAA
>NC_137657.1:6105483-6110571 GCF_963422515.1 Blennius ocellaris
ATTTGTACGATTGTGAAAAGTGTGAATACACGCATTGTGGTAGTGATCCGCTCTGGATGACTCCATGAGGCGATCCAATGAGGGTTTTGCCTGCATGAGGCTCCTGTTTACACAAGATCATGTTGTTTCCGTGTTTGTTTGCATTCAAATTGGATGGATCAACCCCCCCCCCCCCCCCCCACAAAAAAAGAGCTCAAAATATGATGTGATACCACAAAGCTGGATGTGTTCCATATATTAAAGCATTATAGCAAATACATCTGAAAGTAGCAAAACAAACCCACAATATGGATGATAGTTTGGGACAAAATAGGATAAGACAGGAAATCCCTTCTTGTAAAGTCCACAGTTCCTTTTAAAACTAAATGTGTTCAAAACTAAAACAAAAGTGCTGATTTGAACAAACAATCAAAACAGTTCGATCGGCTTTTCACATCAATCCACATTTGAACGACACACGTTTTTCACACATAGTTAATCACAACTTGTCTGTCAGTGTGAACCTGGATCGTCTGTGTTAAGTCTGTGTGTGTGTGTGTGTGTGTGTGTGTGTGTGTGTGTGTGTGTGTGTGTGTGTGTGTGTGTGTGTGTGTGTGTGTGTGTGTGTATGTGTGCACGCAACATCATATTTGCATTCATTGCTATACGACAAACATTGAGCGGATCTCGGATTGATTTTTGCATTTGCCATATATTTGCCGTATATTTGCCGTATATTTGCCGTATATGTGTGTGAGAACTCGTCTGCAGGTTGATTTCCATTGTTCACCACAGTCACCCAGCGCTCCCCTTCTCCCTCCAGTCTGGGTCACTCCCCGACCAGGCTGGCGGGTCCAGACTGTCACAACCAATCAGGGTCCTCTTTACAGTCTGTCATGGCCAATGGGACCCCCCCCTCCCCCCCTCTCCTCCCCCCTCCCCCCCAAGGTCTGTGGGTGGTTTGGTGGCTTACCCCCGCCAAACTGATCTGGGTTAAACAAAAGGAGAAGCTTGAGGGTCGGCGACTCGCCAACACAAGCCGGCAGCACTTGGCCTTGAGCGCCGTCACCCCCAAACAATCAGTCTCACACACACACACACACACACACACACACACACACACACACACACACACACACACACACACACACACACACACACACACACACACACACACACACACACACACACACACACACACACACACACAAATAAGCCGCGATGTCTTCTGGTTATGGCAGACTGTCTCGTTACCACCGTCCACCAGAGGAGCTGGAAGTCACCCCAATTACCGGGGGGGGTTACACTCACACATAAACACACACACACATATATACACACACTCGGTTCACAAACATAAACACACTCACAGACATGCAGTGTGAAGAGACTTCTTAGGTAATGATGTGTCTCTTCTGTCGGAGGGACACGAACAAAGCCTCCTGTATTCTAGTTTGTTTTGTCCCTGTTTGGTCCGACGTGGACCCAGACTGGGTCTGAACCCCCGGCCCGGCCCGGCCCGGCCCGGCCCGGCCAAACCGGCCCGGGGAGCCTGCCAGCGGGGCCTCGCTCTGCCAGCTCTGTGGCTTTAATTGGATGAAAAACACTGGTCATTGTTGTTTTCAAATCTTGAGGAAGCAAAAACAAAAACAACAAAAAAAAAACCAGGGCGACACAAATTTCAGTTAAAAATGAGCCTGATGTAAATGCTGAAGTTCAAACGCAGTTCAAGCACCAGCAGCGCTGCACAGACGTGAGTCACCAAGAAATATCAGGGAGAAACAACAACCGTCGTTTGAAGGCAGAGGTTTAAAGTTCAGTTGTGACTTTGAAAAGTAACAAAAACAGCCCCGTCACTGCGAAGCTCTCGGTCACGTCGCACATTTGTTGTTCGCTGCTTCAGAGTCTTTTAATCCTTTAACTCACAGAGGCCAGGTTGAGACTGTCGTTGTTTTTGTGTGATACCACGCAGAGTCTTTCTGCCTTCGTCTTCTGAAGGAGCATCCAGCAAGATTCATTCAGGTGACGTGTGGACAGAATTTTTTTTTTGGCTGGAGAAGAAAAAAAGATCGGTTTTTTTTTCGTCGTGTGGATGTAAACTGAGATTAACAATGTTGTACCTGCAGATCCACATCAGGTTCACTCTTACAGTGATTTAAAGTCAAGTGTGTGTGTGTGTGTGTGTGTGTGTGTGTGTGTGTGTGTGTGTGTGTGTGTGTGTGTGTGTGTGTGTGGGTTCGTTACAAAAACACCCAAACAGCACCCACTAGTGGCCCAACATGAAAACTACGTCGTTTGCAGTCTTTCTGCCATTGCATCATTTTCAGAACGACAAAACCTTTTCATTAACAAAAACACAAAAGCAAAACATTTTGGAGGTCCGTTTACACAACTGTGCTCGGAGCCACTAAAAACGCAACCTTTTGAAAACCGTTCCCAAGGTGGCACTTTTGGAAAATGCTCAAACTCTGTGGTCACAGGGAGAAATCACAATATGTGGCCTTTTAAACTACGAATGTCTTTGTACGTATTGACAACTCTTATTACAATGTGCACATTCTAATACAAATCTAATACAGATGAGCAAATTTTTTGACCCATTTGAAAACCTAATTACAGATCAATTATAACATGACATTTGCAAGTTTTCTGACTGCAGTCAGGCTTTATCCCAATGTTGCTAATTGCCAAATCCCATAAATATTAGTCAAAGTCATTCTTAAAATACAGATTTTGGTGATATGTCAGACATTATGAAATGTGCATCTATCTTGAAAAAGGTATATAATGCAGTGGTGCCTGCAGTGGATGGTTTTAATAAGTGATATTAAAATGCCTCAACATCTGCATGTTGGATGCACATCACAGCTCAGGCAAAAACCTGATTGAAGTGGACGCAGATTAATGTTCCTGTGCGTCGTTGTAATCCACCGACCAACAAATCCCCGTGAAACTCGGAACAACACGTTGCGCTAAGCCTCGGACGCGGCGCCCGGTTGATCCGTCGTCTGTGATCATCAGTGAATCCGAGTCGGACCAAACTCTGTATTTCACAGCAAACAAATAAAGACAAAACTCTTCTAATGTCTTCATTAGTTGTAATAGAGTCTAAAGCTCAGAGTCGGGTTTTTTTTCACCTCCACCTCCTAACTTCTTTACCCAACTTGTCCAGCGGAGAAAGTCTTGGACGGTAACGGACAGACAATCGCCGTGACTTTGGATTGTGGGAAGAACATCTTGAGAAACGTGCAAACAAACGAGCCCAGGCCTGGAAGCGACGCCAGTGTCTTCACCGTCGGGCCGAATTAGGTCCAGTCTGTTTCCACGGCAACGGCAGAAACGCTGAAGACGATGTAGTTAACCTGCCAGGCCACAAGTTGGCACTGTTGGGTCAATATAAACACAACACAGACTTTCATGTGGACGACTGATTGCAGGTGACTCAACTATAAAACCGCCAAAATAGAAAATAAAACTAGAATCTGCATCGGGAGTCGTGACACTCTGGAAGGCCGCCATGTTTGTTTGCAGAAGAACAATTCGCCGTGGCTGTCATGCCCTGTTTCACTTGCTCCTTGTCTAAACGGCCCTCAGTCTGCATGTTTCCCTTCAGGTCCTCCATTACGTCCAAACGACAGCAGGATGAAGTTGTTGTGCGCCGCAGGACTCGCCATGTGAGGTTACCCCGGAGCTCCGGGCGCCGCCGTCCATCAGGACGTTCCTCCTCGTTAATCCAATTAGGCTCACAAGGCGATGAAGAGAGACGACGACACTTAATTGGAGCTCAGTTCAGGAGCGGCTCAGGGAGGATGTTGGCAGACTGACGCCTCCGCCGCCGTCCCAAACAGCAGACGGACCCCAGTTCTGATCGTCTGCACATGCTTGGTGTGTCTCATTGGACTTTCTGACACGAAATGGCAGCAGAGTGTGAGACGGACAGCTTCTGGAGACGATTAACAAGATGAGGCTCCGGCACTCGGACCACATTGGTGGTCAAGACTTCAATTACACTTTTTCTTGTCACGTTTTTATATCTTCACACAAACAAAAGCAAACACGTCAAAGGCATTAATATTAATGTGTGTCAGTGAAGACAGGTGTTTACTGTCGTCTCTCATCTGGATTTCATGCTCGGGGGGAGGGGGGGGGGGGGGGGGGTGGGGGGGGGGGGGGGGGGGGGGGGGGGGGGGGGGGGGGGGGGGGGGGGGGGGGGGGGGGGGTGGGGGGGGGGGGGGGTCTGCAGGAGTAACTAAAACCTTTCCACCAAACAGAAAGCAGCAGTTTGGATTAGTTGTGAATCACAGCCTCCAGAACTCTTGAGAGATGAATCAACTTGTTTTCTTTTGGGAAAGTGTTGAAAACATTGAGGGTTTTCGTACATTGAGCGGTTACAGCACAGCAAGGCTACATTTTTACTTCTGAATTCAATAATAAAACATGTAGGACTCCCATGTGCAAATTTTGATTTCATCAGAGGAGGGGGATGTTTCTTGCTTGATGTCTTCTTCTCTTCCCAGCTCTCTTATTGTTTTTATTTATTTATTTTTTCTTTTTTACATTTTTGAGAAAAAGGTTTAATACAAATGTTTCCATCAGAAACTTTTTGGCTCCTTTTTTTCACGACATCATAAAACCAGTAAAAATATAAATTATGTTTTTCATTCATACACTGAAAACTTTTTAACTCCAGAACTTTTAGCAAAGTTTTGTTGTTGTTGTTGTTAACCTGCACACTCCAGCTCGGTGCAGGTTGTGTGGTAAAGATGTTTTCACTGGGGCGTTGAAAACACCAGAGCCGCGGCCATAAACACTCTGCAGAGCAACATGACCTGACTGAGGCGGCGGACGGTCAACACTGATGATCAGACGCTTTGACATTTTTCTGGACTGGAGTCGAAAACTTTATAACTAAACAACCTCTGACAAAGCACACAGCTGATTAATCTTCTTTTTTTTGGTTTTTCTTTTTGAAAGTTTCATGTAGAATTTCCAGATGTTTGCAGCTGAGCACACCGTCAATGCTTCTGAAAACTAGAAACATTTCACTGTGATGTAACTTGGCTGAGGCCGTGTGAGACTGAAGCTTTGTTTAATCACAAACAGAAAACC